>NC_084734.1:28003504-28056004 GCF_033978785.1 Entelurus aequoreus
CACCTTTGTTCTGCTTTTCAGGTTTTACTCAGTTTTTGCTGAAAAAAACAAAAAAAGACAAATTGAGGATATTTGTTCTATTTTTCACGAGTTTACTACGTTTTTGCAATTGCATCATGGCCAATTATGCAAATCTGATGATGACATCATGTCATCAGCCCGCAATCTAACCGCAGATCGATTGCAGTCCTTTACTTTCCAATCTTCTCGTCTCGTGGCTTTGGTCATATTGTGCTGAGCAACCGGGACAGAGGGGTTGCAGCTCTGTGGTTGTCATCACACTTCCTTGGTGGCATTGCATACGGAAACAAGAAGGAAAAAGCAAAATACACATACAGTACACACTAATATCAATATCAATAGTGGCATTTTATTCCTAGAAAATTGAGTTTCTACTCCAAATTGTGTGATGTTGAAATAAACAAATCCTCATGTTTATCTGTGAAAAGGAATAATTGCTGTCTTTTCAAACTGGGTTCCGTCCATATTGAATAAATTGTTAGCTGCAACATTTAGGGTCAAGGTAAACGGTCCAGGAAATGTAAGGCACCAGGAAAAGTGTCCCCGTCTTGGCTGGACCAGAGACTCAATCATGTTGGGGTCACTGGCTGACCCCTCCTGACTCCTGGCTCCAGGAAGAAGACAATGCAGGAAAGACACGGAGACACAAACACGTCTCGTGTCTTCACATTCGGCCAAATACTTTTTTTTTTTTTTTAACCTTTCATCTCGTTTCCTACATCTGCTGAACTCACCTGTTTTGCTGGCCTTATTTGATTAGATTGATCATCGGCACGCTGCTTAGGCGATAATGATGAAACAGAGCTAATCAATATTAACTCACTATGTGTCAAACACGCTCATAAAGAACTCAAGTTTCCATGTGACTGACTAGGTCACAGTTGTCAAACTCAAGGCCCTGGGGCCAAATCTGGCCCGCCACATAATTTTATGTGGCCCGCGAAAGCCTAGAAATAATGTGCGTTAATAAAATGCCTAATATTTTTTTATTCCTATTCTTATTCTTATTTATTTCCCTTTTGACATTAAAAATCATGTACTGCATGCAGTTGCATATCTTTTAAAATTCAATATTATCAACATCAAAATATTATATTATCATGTATTCCAAAAATATTTTTTGTTAAGATAAAGATAAATACTGTACTTAAATATCTGCTTGACTTATGATTTCAAAACAAATTATCAATCAAATTGTAGACTGTAAAATTGACAATAGATTTTACGGTTAAATTCCGCCGACTTGAGTTTTTTACCGTAAAATCAACTTTGGTACTGTTTTTTTCCCCATATACAGTAAGACACTAAAACATAAAAAAACTAACAAAAAAAACATTGAAACAACAAGATTTAATGGTAAAAAAAAAACTGGCAGCTCTGTTGCTTGAATTTTACTGCTAAAAACAGTGGTATTGTTTTTCCATTCCATTCCATATGTTCATTTTTTTTATATGCTTTAAAAAAAAAAAAAAACTCTGCTTTTACTGTAAAATTCTGGTGACTGAGCTGCCAATTTTTAAAGTAAAATTTTAAGATTTTTTTTGCAGCTTATGTAAAAAATATATTGTTAATGTATTATATATATGTATTCATGTATTCATATTTGACTCATTGTTAAACACGGCCCTCTGAGGGCAACCATAACTGCGATGTGGCCCTTAATGAAAACGAGTTTGACACCCTGGACTAGGTCCTAAAACTAAAGCACTTTACTGTGTTAGCTTCTTTTATATAACATAATAATATTATTATTGCTAGTCGATAGGGGATCAAATACAATATTGTAGTTTGTTCTTACACTCTCTTTTTTTGTTGTAAGTTATTTCTTATATTGCATATAAATTAACACTCAGGGAGAAAGGCAGACCATTTTGTCCTTTCAATAAATGTTTATTGCATTTTGGCTACATTTTGTGTTGTTACTCCATGATGCATGATTTCTTCAAAGGTTGTTTTTTTTCACGTTAAATTTTAAAATGTCAATGTCCACTTTTTTTTTTTCAGGTGTTCGATACACCAGCTATTATTCCACATACCCCCAAAGCCAAACAGGACATAAGGCTTTATTTTTTCAAAAAAAATTTTTTTTAATTAATTTTTGCTCAAATCCCTAATAAACAAAACACCAAACATTACAGGTTTTTTTAAAATTATTATTTTAACCCATCTAAAGACATTTTTATCAAATTATGTAAGTGTTCAATTAGTGTAAATTTGCCGAATGAGTTATTATAAGAATTTAAACCTGTGACATCTGATCAAGAAGGTCAACATTTTTAAAACATTTTATTTTTTTGTTTAAGACAGAAGTTTATTAAAAACAAATGAGCAAATAAGATAATAGTTTTTTAAGATGATTACAATCAAATGTCTCTAAATAAAGTGAAAGTGAAAGTACCACTGATAGTCACACACGCACACTAGGTGTGGTGAAATTACTCTCTGCGTTTGACCCATCCCCTTGTTCCACCCCCTGGGAGGTGAGGGGAGCAGTGAGCAGCAGCAGTGGCCGCGCTCGGGAATCATTTTGGTGATTTATAAGTAGCTAATATCAATGGTGGTGATCACTAAATTAAATTTGTTGCTTATATTGTTCAACTAATGGAGTGTTCCATTTGTACTGGGAACTCAGAATTTCCCAGTTTCTAGTCGAAAAGTTCAACTGGAACCCCTCTGAGTCCTAATTTCCTACTTGGAAAGTCAAAGAGTCCTCACCCTCCAGAGTCAGATTTCAAAGATGACTGCTCTGACTAGATTTCGTCTACTTGCATACTTTGCATACTTGCTTCATATACTTACATACTTTGTATACTTACATACTTCATAACTGGAATGCTCATAACTCGGCCGTGACGTCATTCCCAGCTCTTACTTCCAGTTGATGACTTCAAGCTGCGTCAAGTATTTGTAAGTTGTGTCTGTTATTTCATTCATTGTCAGTTTGTCCACTTTCTTCTTTGACAACAAATACTCTGCTGTCCTTTATTTGAAATAGATTTGCTAGTTTTCCCCTCTTGCTTCCTTAAAGGGGAACTGCACTTTTTTGGGGAAAATTTATCTATCATTCATTATCCTTATGTGAGACAAATACATGTTTTTTGTTTTTGTTTTAAATGCATTCTAACTCGTAAATAAACGTTAGCAAGAGTCAGCTAACAATGGAGGTATTGGGATTTGCTCTATTCAACCTAAAAAACATAAAAAAACATCCATCATCACATAACAGGCACATTCATAGTAACATGTAATATTTACTTATTTTGGTCTTTTTAAGCATACAGCGACACATTACGTTCGCTATTTCCTTCAACAATTATTACTAATCATGGCAGACTTCATGAGAGCCAACGACGACTATTTTGGGACAAATGACGATCTAGAACCTTATATTTTTTTAACATGAATAGAAGGGAAATGAGCTAAAAGTTTTAGAAGCTGAGTGATAAGCAGATCCAGCAAGTAGCAATATTGCTAAGTGGTAAACAACAATTACAAACAAAAAATAAAAAATAAACACTTACTGTTCAATGTCTGCTCTCATTGGGATGCCGACTGATGGGATGTTCATATCTCCCCGTTTAGATGAAGAATTAATCATAATCCTCACACAGGTTAAAAAAAAAGTTGGGCGCAAACAAGTGTCTTTCTCGCGATCTCCGGGTCTAAGTTGGCTGTAAAAGTGTACCAACTTCTACTATCCAATTGAGAGGCATGATTTATAATCTAGAATTAACTTTTACCAACTCAGAGGCGATGCAGCAGCTCACCAGCTCAGTATGTCAGTAGCTGCAGAAACTAATGACCTCTCTGTGATCACTTTGCCGCTAAAAGTGGTTTCTCTGCAATAGCGCTTATAATAACAATATCGCTAATACTTGGTTGAAGTGCAGGCCGTGACATGTAAATGGAGTATTGTTGGCGGTTTTTGGATGTGTTCTTAAGAGGGCTTTATGCACGCAATAGATGACTCCCATTAGCTTCATCGTTAGCCAACTCGTACTTGTCGTATATTACAAAATAGAATGCATAAAAAAAGAGAAAATCGTGTTCTTGTCTCACATAGGGATTGTGAATGACAGGCAAAATTCCAAAAGATAAGTGCAATTCCCCTTTAAGTTGGGTGCCTTATTGCTGATGTCACTGTTATGTATGTATGTATTTTTTAATTAATTTGCCACCTTGTTTTTTACTCCTTTTAAACTTAAAAAAAATATATCCACGTTATGAGAATGTTATATATATATATATATATATATATATATATATATATATATATATATATATATATATATATATATATATATATATATGTAATAAATATATGTGTATATATATATATATATATGTGTATATATATATATATATATATATGTAATATATATATGTGTATATATATGTATATATATATATACATATATATATGTATATATATATGTATATATAAATGTATCTACAACGATAAATATGTTTATATATATATATATACATATTATATATATATATATGTATATATAAATGTATCTACAACGATAAATATATATATATATATATATATATATTTATCGTTGTAGATACATTTATATATACATATATATATGTATATGTATATATAGTTGAGGTTTCTGTGGTTTATCCGTTATACAGTGTTCAATACCGGGGTAGAGCAGAATATACGTTAGTTCAGAAAAAACACAGAGGTTATATCATCCCTACAAGCCTGTTTCACAAGTTTCCCTGCAAAACAGGCTTGTAGGGATGATATAGCCTCTGTGTTTTTTCTGACCTAACGTATATATATATATATACATATATATTTATAAATATACATATATGCTGAGGTGGCGACTTGTCCAGGGTGTATCTCGCCTTCCGCCCAAATGCAGCTGAGATAGGCTCCAGCACCCCCCGCGACCCCAAAAGGGATAAGCGGTAGAAAATGGATGGATGGATGGGTGTACCCCGCCTTCCACCCATGTGCAGCCGGGATAGGCTCCAGCACCCCCCGCGACCCCGTAAGGGACAAGCGGTAGAAAATGGATGGATATATACGTTAGGTCAGGAAAAAACACAGAGGCTATTTCATCCCTACAAGCCTGTTTCGCAGGTTTCCCTGCTCTTCAGGGGATTTTATTGAAGTGTACACAGTACTCATTAAGTCAAGATGGTTATTTTTTAGCACAGAAAAAGAAACTGTATAGGTAGTTTATTGAAGTGTACACTTCAATAAAATCCCCTGAAGAGCAGGGAAACCTGCGAAACAGGCTTGTAGGGATGAAATAGCCTGTGTTTTTTCCTGACCTAACGTATATTCCACTCTACCCCGGTATTGAGCACTGGATAACGGATGAACCACAGAAACCTCGACTATATATATATATATATATATATATATATATATATATATATATATATATATTTTTTTTTTTTAAATTCATTTTCTCCATGGAGCTCTTTAATACACTTAAATTTGTTATTCATATTATATTGATTGAAATAATCACTTTTATTAAACTATTTCACTTGCCACACATTTACATAAACCACATATAATTTCATGACAACATTAATTGAAGTGTTATAACAAAAATGTGCCGTCAAGTTTGACAATGACTAAAAGATCTTTACAGCATTTGACCTTGACCCAATAAAAAAAGACCAGTGACTTTTGTTTAGGAAGCCTGCCCTGCAGGTGTGCCTAATGGTGTGGTCACACGTGCATGTTATTGGAAGGTATTTCCATGTTATGCTTGTGGATTAAGTGTGTTTGAACAGTCGAGGTCACAAAGTCACGCTGCGACCAGACATGTTTTCTGGAACTATTACCCACGCACAGGCAAGCGTCAGCGTATTTTTGGAAGAAATCATTAACTCCGCGTTTGTAGCGAGTTTTCATTCGTACACGAGATCAAGTGGCGAAAGGTTAGAAGAGCAGCGCAAACACTTCTCTGTGACACTCAATTACACATTTTCTCTTGTCATTTGCATGCCGGGCCACTAGTTGGCGATAAAAAACATGAACACCAGCTGCTTGCCCTCCCTCGTCTGCATATGTGACTGTTAACAAAGATTCTGCTGGACATTAAAGGCCTACTGAAAGCCACTACTACCGACCACGCAGTCTGATAGTTTATATATCAATGATGAAATCTTAACATTGCAACACATGCCAATACGGCCGGGTTAACTTATAAAGTGCAATTATAAAATTCCCGCCACACTTCCGGTTGAAAAACTCCTTTGGATATGATTTATGCGCGTGACGTCACAAAAGCAACGGATGTGGTTGGACCCCATCGGACCCGATAGAAAAGCCTCTTGTTTTCTTTGACAAAATTCCACAGTATTCTGGACATCTGTGTTGGTGAATCTTTTGAGACTGCAAAGAAGAACGTTGTAGGTGGGATCGATCGGTGTCTTAGTGGCTAAGTACAATACTGTAATACCTGTGATATTTGCATTAGTGTACTGTGTCTTTAAGGGTTTGGGGAACGCGCATGCGCGAGTGAGTTGGCGGAGAACTTGAGTGTGTGTGAGCGTGACTTTTGGCTAACAGCAGCTCGTGTATGTGTGTGCGTTACTTTTTGAACTACAACCAGTTACCGCTTGTTAATAAAGCGATTGATCAATTTGTTTAATGGACAATGGAGACTGCAAATAAGAAAGTTGGAGCCGGTGGAGCGGCGGACTACAGCAACACCAACACCAGGAGGTTGTGTTGTGTTTTGAGCAGGATAACAGACGCACTACGGTGAGTCTAGCTTTGGCTTCCAAACATTTGATCGATTGCCCGTACGTGCGTGTCGATATGTGCATGTGACGTACGTAACTTTGGGGAAATATATGTTTCTTGCCGACTTTGATGGCGGCCGGGGTGTCGTCAAAAGCGTACAACGCCCGCCGCCGCATCTAAGTTAGCTACGCAGCTAGGTTAGCTTCTGTTTTTTTAGCTTCGCCAAGCGGAATATTATTAATCATGTATTTACATGTTCATGGTTTAATAATATTATTGATCTTCTGTCTATCCATCCAGTCAGGGTTTTTTTTTAATTTAGTTTCTATCTGCATTTGAGACTGGCGCTATCGCGTTGGCTACGTAGCTAGGTTAGCTTCTATTTTTTTTAGCTTCGCCAAGCGGAATATTATTAATCGTGTATTTACATGTTCATGGTTTAATAGTATTATTGATCTTCTGTCTATCCATCCAGTCAGGTTTTTTTTTAAATTTAGTTTCTATCTGCATTTGAGACTGCTGCTATAACGTTGGCTACGTAGCTAGGTTAGCTTCTATTTTTTTTTAGCTTCGCAAAGCTGAATTATTAATCGTGTATTTACATGTTCAGTCACTGTGAATGTCCATTTCGCGTTCTCGACTCTCATTTTCAAGAGGATATGGTATCTGAGGTGGTTTAAAATACAAATCTGTGATCTACAATAGAAAAAGGAGAGAGTGTGGAATCCAATGAGCCAGCTTGTACCTAAGTTACGGTCAGAGCAAAACAAGATACGTCCATCACTGCCTCTCAAGTCCTTCACTGTAACGTTCCTCATCTACGAATCTTTCATCCTCGCTCAAATTAATGGGGTAATCGTCACTTTCTCGGTCCGAATCTCTCTCGCTCCATTGTAAACAACGGGGAATTGTGAGCAGCACTACCGCTTGTGACGTCACGCTACTTCCGGTACAGGCAAGGCTTTTTTTATTAGCGAGCAAAAGTTGCGAACTTTATCGTCGATTTTCTCTACTAAATCCTTTCAGCAAAAATATGGCAATATCGCGAAATGATCAAGTATGACACATAGAATGGATCTGCTATTCCCGTTTAAATAAAAAAAATTCATTTCAGTAGGCCTTTAACATACTAATCTAATGTTGGTATTATTTTCTACAAAACAAAGATGAGCAAATATTACATACAAAAAATGGTCTCTGATGTAGAGGATTTTTGACACACATTTTTTTGCAGCCAGTCCTGTTTAATAGAGGACCTTTGACTTGTGTTTTTGGTAGTAAGTCTTTAAAACACCAATATAACACCAACATGTTATATAGAGGATCTTTGACTCATGTTTTTGCTAGCAGTAGTCCTGTCATATAAAGGATCTTTGACATGTGTTTTTGTAGTATGTCCCTAAAAACATCAGTGCTCCTGGCATATAGAGGATCTTAGACTCATGTTTTTGCTGCTAAAAAAGCAGTACTCTTGTCTTTTGAAGCAGTGGTCCCCAACCACCGGGCCGTGCAAGAAATTAAAAAAAAAAACACATTTATTATTATTTTTTTTTAAATTAAATCAACATAAAAAACACAATATGGGGGGGGGTAGTAGTAAAAAAATAAAAACTTTTTATTTTTATTTTTATTTTTTTTATTTTTTTTATCTTAAAAAAATACAATTATGTGTGCTTACAGACTGTATCCCTGCAGACTGTATTGATTTATAATGATATATAATGTATATATTGTGTTTTTTATGTTAATTTCTTGTGCGGCCGCGGCCCAGTACCAATCGGTCCACGGACCGATACCGGGCCGTGGACCGGTGGTTGGGGACCACTGATATAGAGGATCTTTGACTCATGATTTTGCTACTAAAAAGCAGTACTCCTGTCATTTAAAGGATTTTTGACTTGTGTTTTTGTAGTATGTCCCTAAAAAATGCAGTGATCCTGTCATATAGGCAGTCATCCTGTCATATAGAGGATCTTTGACTCATGATTTTGCTACTTAAAAGCAGTACTCCTGTCATTTAAAGGATCTTTGACTTGTGTTTTTGTAGTATGTCCCTAAAAAATGCAGTGATCCTGTCATATAGGCAGTCATCCTGTCATATAGAGGATCTTTGACTCATGATTTTGCTACTTAAAAGCAGTACTCCTGTCATTTAAAGGATCTTTGACTTGTGTTTTTGTAGTATGTTCCTAAAAAAGGCAGTGATCCTGTAATATAGGCAGTGATCAAGTCATATAGAGGATATTTGACTCATGATTTTGCTACTAAAAAGCAGTACTCCTGTCCATATAAAGGATCTTTGACTTGTGTTTTTGTTGTAGGTCTTTAAAAACACCAGTGCTCCAGTCATATAGAGAATTTTTGACTCTTGATTTTGCTACTAAAAAAGCAGTACTCCTGTCATTTAAAGGATCTTTGACTTGTTTTTGTAGTTGTTTTCTAAAAGCACCAGTGCTTCTGTCATATAGAGGATCTTTGACTCATGATTTTGCTACTAAAAAGCAGTACTCCTGACATATAGAGAATCTTTGACTTGTGTTTTTGTAGTAGGTCTTTAAAAACACCAGTGCTACTGTCATATAGAGGATCTTTGACTCATGATTTTGCTACTAAAAAGCAGTACTCCTGTCATATAAAGGATCTTTGACTCATGATTTTGCTACTAAAAAGCAGTACCTGTCATATAAAGGATCTTTGACTCATGATTTTGCTACTAAAAAGCAGTACTCCTGTCATTTAAATGATCTTTGACTTGTGTTTTTGTAGTATGTCCCTAAAAAAGGCAGTGATCTTGTCATATAGAGGATCTTTGACTCATGATTTTGCTGCTAAAAAAGCAGTACTCTTGTCTTTTAAAGGATCTTTGACTTGTGTTTTTGTAGTGTGTCCCTAAAAAAGGCAGTGATCCTGTCATACAGAGGGTCTTTGACTCATGTTTTTGCTACTAAAAAAACAGTACTTCTGTCATTAAAAGGATCTTTGACTTCTGTTTTTGTAGTATGTCCCTAAAAAAGGCAGTGATCCTGTCATATAGAGGGTATTTGACTCATGTTTAAAAAAGTAGTAGTCCTATCATATAAAGGATATTTGACCTGTGTTATTGGAGTATGTCCCTAAAAATGGCAGTGATCATGTCATATAGAGGATCTTTGACTCATGATTTTGCTACTAAAAAGCAGTACTCCTGTCATTTAAAGGATCTTTGACTTGTGTTTTGTAGTATCATGTCCCTAAAAAAGGCAGTGATCCTGTCATATAGAGGGTATTTGACTCATTTTTAAAAAAGTAGTACTCCTATCATATAAAGGATCTTTGACCTGTGTTATTGGAGTATGTCCCTAAAAAAGGCAGTGATCATGCTATATAGAGGATCTTTGACTCATGATTTTGCTACTAAAAAGCAGTACTCCTGTCATTTAAAGGATCTTTGACTTGTGTTTTTGCAGCCTGTCCCTAAAAAAGGCAGTGATCCTGTCATATAGGCAGTGATCCTGTCATATAGGCAGTGATCCTGTCATATAGAGGATCTTTGACTCATGATTTTGCTACTAAAAAGCAGTACTCCTGTCATTTAAAGGATCTTTGACTTGTGTTTTTATTGTAGGTCTTTAAAAACACCAGTGTTCCAGTCATATAGAGAATTTTTGACTCTTGATTTTGCTACTAAAAAAGCAGTACTGCTGTCATTTAAAGGATCTTTGACTTGTTTTTGTAGTTGTTTTTTAAAAGCACCAGTGCTTCTGTCATATAGAGGATCTTTGACTCATGATTTTGCTACTAAAAAGCAGTACTCCTGTCATATAGAGGAACTTTGACTTGTGTTTTTGTAGTAGGTCTTTAAAAACACCAGTGCTGCTGTCATATAGAGGATCTTTGACTCATGATTTTGCTACTAAAAAGCAGTACTTCTGTCATATAAAGGATCTTTGACTCATGATTTTGCTACTAAAAAAGCAGTACCTGTTCTATAAAGGATCTTTGACTTGAATGGGGGGGGGGGGGGGGTGGATGGTATTTTTTTTTTTGTCATAAAGAAATACAATCATGTGTGCTTACGGAGTGTATCCCTGCAGACTGCATTGATCTATATTGATATATAACGTATATATTGTGTTTTTTATGTTGATTTGATAAAAAAAATAAAAATTAATTTTATTTATTTTTTTATTTTATTTTATTTCTTGTGCGGCCCGGTACCAATCAGTCCACGGCCCGGTGGTTGGGGACCACTGATATAGAGGGTTTTGGACTCATGTTTGCTATGAAAACAACAGTGCTTCTGTCATATAGAAGATCTTTAAAATAAATGATGTGTTTGCAGTACGTCTTTAAAAACAGTGCTGCTGTCATGTGGAGGACCTTTGACTTCGATTTTTGTACTAGGTCCTCAAACACAGCAGTGCTCCTGTCATATAGAGCATCTTTGACTCGTGTCTCTGCAGTAGGTCTTTAAAAACACCATTGCTCCTGTCATATAGAGCAGTGGTCCCCAACCACCGGGCCGCGGCTCAGTACCGGTCGGTGGATCAATAGGTACCGGGCCACACAAGAAATTACATTTTAAAAAAATAGTTTTTTATTTATTTATTTTATTTTATTTATTAAATCAACAAAAAAAACACAATATACCCTTACAATTAGTGCACCAACCCAAAAAACCTCCCTCCCCCCTCATTCACACTCATTCGCAATAAAGGGTTGTTTCTTCCTGTTATTAATATTTCTGGTTCCTACATTATATATCAATATAGATCAATACAGTCTGCAGGGATACAGTCGGTAAGCACACATGATTGTATTTCTTTATGACCAAAAAAATAAATAAAATACCATTACCCCTTATCCCCGATATATTTTTAATATATCGTGCCGTGATTTTTGGAGTAGGTTTTCCTCCATGTGGCCCCCAATCTAAAATGAGTTTGACGCCCCTGATATAGCGCATCTGTGACTCGTGTCTCTGCGGTAGGTCTTTAAAACCATCAGTGCGCCTGTCATATGGAGATCTTTGACCCGTAATTTTGCAGAAAGTCATTTAAAAACACTGCTACTGTTTATTGAAGATCCTTGACATGTATTGTTGGCAGCTTTTTGAAAAACTGCTCCTGTCATATTGCTGGGATGTTACTGACGTCACGTCTGGCTCAAGTCCCACCCAATGAATACGCGTGGTGGTCAAGCTAGCTCTGTTTTCAACGGGTACTAGGCGCCATTTAGCCTTTCTCCAAGAAAAAATGCCCTATGCTTGTGTTGTTTTCGGCTGTACGAATCGTTCGAATCGCAAAAAGGATAAACGTTTCTTCAGATTTCCTCGAGAGGTAATCAAAACGGAAGGAAGAGTTCAAGATTTTACCAAACGACGAGAAAAGCATGCAGCACACACTCCAGTCCAAGGGAGCAGAGTTGAAGAATGCATAAGTTTGCAGTGATCACTTTGTTAAAGGCCTACTGAAATGACATTTTTTTATTTAAACAGGGATAGCAGATACATTTTATGTGTCATACTTGATCATTTCGCGATATTGCCATATTTTTGCTGAAAGGATTTAGTAGAGAACGACGACGATAAAGTTCGCAACTTTTGGTCGCTGATAAAAGAGCCTTGCCTGTACCGGAAGTAGCGTGACGTCACAGGTTGAAAGGCTCCTCACATTTCCCCATTGTTTACACCAGCAGCGAGAGCGATTCGGACCAAGAAAGCGACGATTACCACAGTAATTTGAGCGAGGATGAAAGATTCGTGGATGAGGAACGTGAGAGTGAAGGACTAGAGTGCAGTGCAGGACGTATCTTTTTTCGCTCTGACCGTAACTTAGGTACAAGGGCTCATTGGATTCCACACTTTCTCCTTTTTCTATTGTGGATCACAGATTTGTATTTTAAACCACCTCGGATACTATATCCTCTTGAAAATGAGAGTCGAGAACGCGAAATGGACATTCACAGTGACTTTTATCTCCACGACAATACATCGGCGAAGCACTTTAGCTACGGAGCTAACGTGATAGCATCGGGCTTAACTGCAGATAGAAACAAAATAAATAAACCCCTGACTGGAAGGATAGACAGAAGATCAACAATACTATTAAACCATGGACCTGTAACTACACGGTTAATGCTTTCCAGCCTGGCGAAATTTAACAATGCTGTTGCTAACAACGCCATTGAAGCTAACTTAGCTACGGGACCTCACAGAGCTATGCTAAAAACATTAGCTATCCACCTACGCCAGCCAGCCCTCATCTGCTCATCAACACCTGTGCTCACCTGCGTTCCAGCGATCAACGGAGCGACGAAGGACTTCACCCGATTATCGATGCGGTCGGCGGCTAGCGTCGGATAGCGCGTCTGCTATCCAAGTCAAAGTCCTCCTGGTTGTGTTGCAGCAGCCAGCTGCTAATACACCGATCCCACCTACAGCTTTCTTCTTTGCAGTCTTCATTGTTCATTAAACAAATTGCAAACGATTCACCAACACAGATGTCCAGAATACTGTGGAAATTTGCGATGAAAACAGAGCTTTTTGTATTGGATACAATGGTGTCTGAATACTTCCGTTTCAACCATTGACGTCACGCGCATACGTCATCATACATAGACGTTTTCAACCAGAAGTGTGGCGGGAAATTTAAAATTGCACTTTATAAGTTAACCCGGCCGTATTGGCATGTGTTGCAATGTTAAGATTTCATCATTGATATATAAACTATCAGACTGCGTGGTCGGTAGTAGTGGGTTTCAGTAGGCCTTTAAAGGTTTGTTTGATAAACTTTTAACATTTAGTATTTAGTATTCTCTTGATATCATTTGTGGTTCTTAAACACATGTTTGCTACGAGTGTTTCGAAACGCACCGACTCGGCGAGTCTAAATAAATTAAAGCAAATGTGAGCAAAACGTAAAAGGAGTTAAGCTTTTCCCAAAGACAGCAATCATGAATGTATATTTCAGTACATACACAATGTTGGCATCTATAGTTATATTTTGATAAAGACTGGGAAAAACAGCAACAAACATCAGTAGACGCGAAGTTGAATCATGAAATGTAACTTTACCCAAGCAAAAGCGATGCATATTTATCTGTGAGAGTCTTAGTACAAATTTCCATGACCCAGTCACACACATAGAAGTTGTAGACCTCCATGCTTTTCCAAATTTTCATCTGTTTTGTTGTGTAGAATGATGTCTGGAACACAATAGTTCAATGTGTCTGAGAACACGACCGACGTATAGAACAACAGCCTTCCAGCTTGTATTCTTAGGTTATTTAAGTTAAGAGGAGAAAATTATAATTTAAGGGGATATTGATTTTTTAAATATGTAAAATAAGAACAAATATGTATTTCAGTTTTAGGAGTTAAAATGGTGGAACAAGCTCATTGATGAGTTGAAGACATGTAGTTCTTTGTTAAAGGCCTACTGAAATGATTTTTTTTATTTAAACGGGAATAGCAGATCCATTCTATGTGTCATACTTGATCATTTCGCGATATTGCCATATTTTTGCTGAAAGGATTTAGTAGAGAAAATCGACGATAAAGTTCGCAACTTTTGCTCGCTGATAAAAAAAAAAGCCTTGCCTGTACCGGAAGTAGCGTGACGTCACAGGAGCTAGTATTCCTCACAATTCCCCATTGTTTACAATGGAGCGAGAGAGATTCGGACCGAGAAAGTGATGATTACCCCATTAATTTGAGCGAGGATGAAAGATTCGTAGATGAGGAACGTTACAGTGAAGGACTTGAGAGACAGTGATGGGCGTATCTTTTTTCGCTCTGACCGTAACTTAGGTACAAGCTGGCTCATTGGATTCCACACTCTCTCCTTTTTCTATTGTATATCACAGATTTGTATTTTAAACCATCTCAGATACTATATCCTCTTGAAAATGAGAGTCGAGAACGCGAAATGGACATTCAGTGCCTTTTATCTCCACGACAATACATCTGCGAAATGCTTTAGCTACGAGCTAACGTGATAGCATCGTGCTTTAACTGCATATAGAAACAAAAAAATAAACCCCTGACTGGAAGGATAGATAGAAAATCAACAATACTATTAAACCGTGGACATGTAAATACTTGGTTAATGCTTTCCAGGCTGGCGAAGGTTAACAATGCTGTGCTAACGACGCCATTGAAGCTAACTTAGCAACTTAGCAACGGGACCTCACAGAGCTATGCTAAAAACATTAGCTCTCCACCTACGCCAGCCAGCCCTCATCTACTCATCAACACCCGTGCTCACCTGCGTTCCAGCGATCGGCAGAAGGACGAAGGACTTCACCCGATGCGTTTGGCGGCCCGGAGACGTAGGAAGTCAAGGTGAGGTCGGCGGCTAGCGCGGCTAGCGCTCCAACAAAGTCCTCCTGGTTGTGTTGCTGTAGTCCGCTGCTAATACACCGATCCCACCTACAACTGTCTTCTTTGCAGCTTTCATTGTTCATTAAACAAATTGCAAAAGATGTCCAGAATACTGTGGAATTATGAAATGAAAACAGAGCTTTTTGTATAGGATTCTACGGGTACCATAACTTCCGTTACTCTGACTTCGTCACGCGCATACGTCATCATACCGCGACGTTTCAGCCGGATATTTCCCGGGAAGTTTTAAATGTCACTTTATAAGTTAACCCGGCCGTATTGGCATGTGTTGCAATGTTAAGATTTCATCATTGATATATAAACTATCAGACTGCGTGGTCGGTAGTAGTGGGTTTCAGTAGGCCTTTAAGGTTGAAGAAAGCCTTGAAAGGTGAAATAATGGAAAATTATAAAATATAGAAACGATTACTTTAATCCCATTGATTTTTTTGAACGTTGATGTTCCAGGCAATCTAACTTTCAGTGAATTTATAGGATAGGATAATATAAGCCTTGGCTTCAGCTAGAGATGTCCGATAATATCGGCCGATAAATGCTTTAAAATGTAATATCGGAAATTATCGGTATCGATTTCAAAAAGTAAAATGCATGACTTTTTAAAACGCCGCTTTACGGAGTGGTACACGGACGTAGGGAGAAGTACAGAGCGCCAATAAACCTTAAAGGCACTGCCTTTGCGTGCCGGCCCAATCACATAATATCTACGGCTTTTCACACACACAAGTGAATGCAAAACATACTTGGTCAACAGCCATACAGGTCACACTGAAGGTGGCCGTTTAAACAACTTTAACACTGTTACAAATATGCGCCACACTGTGAACCCACACCAAACAAGACTGACAAACACATTTCGGGAGAACATCCGCACCGTAACACAACAGAACAAATACCCAGAACCCCTTGCAGCACTAACTCTTCCGGGATGCTACAATATACACCCCCTGCTACCCCCTGCCCCCCACCCACACACACACACACACACACCTCAACCCCGCCCACCTTAACCTCCTCATGCTCTCTCAGGGAGAGCATGTCCCAAATTCCAAGCTGCTGTTTTGAGGCAAGTTAAAAAAAATAATGCACTTTGTGACTTCAATAATAAATATGGCAGTGCCATGTTGGCATTTTTTTCCATAACTTGAGTTGATTTATTTTGGAAAACCTTGTTACATTGTTTAATGCATCTAGCGGGGCATCACAACAAAATTAGGCATAATAATGTGTTAATTCCACGTTTGTATATATCGGTATCGGTTGATATTGGAATCGGTAATTAAGAGTTGGACAAATCGGAATATCGGATATCGGCATAAAAAGCCATTATCGGACATCTCTAGCTTCAGCCTATTCCTCTTTCTGTCATTCTTTTTCTTTTTGTGTGTGTATGTGTTTGTGTGTGTATGTGTATGATTGTTAATATGTATAATCTGTGCTGTTAAATTGATCACACAAAATGGTTGATTATATGACCGAAATAAACTCATTTCATTTTATAATCCTTGATATCACTCGACAAATCTTTTTTTGATCAATTATAGGGATCTATTCAATTGCATAGTTAGATTTTTTGCTTGAATCTGCTTTTTGCAGGAAGATTTAAGCCTCTATTGCACTCAGTTTGCATGCTCCGTCTTAGTTTTGTGGTCCACCACTGGTTTACACTTCCGGGATGAAGTCACGTGTCGGAATACAAGCAATAGAGGATGGTTTTTTTTCTTTTTTAAACTACATTCTTAAGACTGCAGTTCTTCTGTCACAGCTGAGAACTTGCAACGTAGCTAAAGATGCTGTGATAACGTGTATAACTCGGTTAAAATTCACTATGACACGCCTGAAGTGTTCATTATGTTTTAGTGAGCAATGGCGGATGTATTTTTAGCATTAAAAGACGCATGCAGGGATCCCAGGGTCTCTCCTGTTGATAAGCAGTGGCCAAAGTTCGCTTGCAAGCCTGAAGAACAAACACGCACACACACACACACACACACACACACACACACACACACGTTAATGCAGCGCCAGTGTTTAACCCATGAGGCTTAACTGCAGTGTGATGTGGCGGTCCAAGGGAAAGCCCTTTGTTTGCACGCGGAGGAGCAACCAAAAGGTAACATTTAGGGTTAGGTAAAGGTGAGGTGACATCATCACAACAATGGCCGAAGGTGTCTTTGCAGAGGTTGCACAGGGTTCAACCAGGTAAGGAGCGGGCCAAGATGGCCAACTCCACAAATGGCCGTTCTTTTTTTCCCATGCACTGCAAGAGGAGGAAAGGTGCCGCCATTATTCCTGTTGGCACAGGCGGAGGACGGGCGGAAGTAAGCGAGGGAATGCCAGTGAGGAGCACGGAGAACATGCCAGCAGATAGGAGGAGCGGTGGAAAACAAAAGAGGCTCCACTCCCGGCCTCCTCTTATCTGTCTGAGGGTCTTATCCACCCCTGGCTCTGTTAGTGTAACCCCCCCCAATTCTCTCCCTCCCTCCTCTTCTCCTTCCACCTCATCCCTCCAAACCAAAACCACCCCCTCCCCACCCCCCGCTCCCCGACGTTATCAGCACAGGGCTGACGTCAGGGGGCCCCGCTGGTACTGGGGGCCGGAGACGGAGGCTGATAGCGCGGCAGAGCATGCCTCCGCACAGGCTGTGGGAACCGCGGACCCAGCCCACCTTGACACTGGAGTGGCCCCTGCACATCCACCACGTGCACTCGCACATGTGCACAGTTAGGTAAGTATTTTTACAGTGAGAGATCATCAGGGGTTAGTATCCGGTTTTGCTTAATTGGTCTGAAAAATAATATTCACAGACAGCGGTGTCTCGGTTTTTGTTGGTATTCCGTTCCAAAAAGTCAAACTCAAACGGGATACATTTGAATCCATTGCAGATCCCTCAAAATATGAACACCTTTTATAGAAAATAATTATAGTTTTAAGTGCAGGAAATAATGTGAAACACATATACAAGAAGAATTTAATGTTTAAATAAACATTTAACATCACTTTGACCTTAATTGAAGTAGGGAAGGGGAGGCACACTTATGCCACCTTTCTACTCTGCTACAAATTATTTTCTTAAATGTAGTAGTGTTTCTCATAGTGTTGTCCCTATACCAATATTTTGGTACCCGTACCAAAATGTATTTTGATTATTTTCGGTACTTTTCGATACTTTTCTAAATAAAGGGGACCACAAAAAATGTCATTATTGGCTTTATTTTAACAAAAAATCTTAGGGTACATTAAACATATGTTTCTTATTGCAAGTTTGTCCTTAAATAAAATAGTGAACATACTAGACAACTTGTCTTTTAGTAGTAAGTAAACAAACAAAGACTCATAATTTAGCTGCTGACATATTGTGTCATTTTCCATTCTATTATTTTGTCAAAATTATTAAGGACAAGTTGTAGAAAATGAATTATTAATCTACTTGTTCGTTTACTGTTAATATCTGCTTACTTTCTCTTTTAACATGTTCTATCTACACTTCTGTTAAAATGTAATAATCACTTATTCTTCTGTTGTTTGATGTTTTACATTAGTTTTGGATGACACCACAAATTTAGGTGTCAATCCGATACCAAGTCGTTACAGGATCATACATTGGTCATATTCAAAGTCCTCATGTGTCCAGGGACATATTTCCTGAGTTTATAAACATAATATAAATTTTTTTTAAATATATTTTTCGACGTAATCATAGTAGTCTCGACTAGATCAGACCTGGGCATTGTACGGCCCGCGGGCCGCATCCGGCCCTTTGCGCATCCCTGTCCGGCCCGCGTGAGGCCAATCATAAATTACAAAATAAATTTCAAAAAGTATCTATGTCGAGTGTGCAATACAACGGTGCTGCTTTTGTTTTGAAAAGCGTTATTTGTATTACTTCCGTGTGGACTTATGCGCGTGTGCGATTGTGAGTGAATTGAACGGCGCAATCACAAATGACAAAATAAAGTTTAAAAAACATCTATGTCGTGCGCGCAATACAACTGTGCTGCTTTTATTTTGAAATGTGTTATTTATGCCGTATGTCCGGGGGGAACCTGTGAGTGAAGGTGCATAGAGACAAGTGATGAGACGCTAAAAAAAGAAAAGTTGATGACGATTGGCGTGTTTTGGACTGCCAAGTATTTCTTTACATAAATTAATGGTAAAGCCGTGTGCTTAATTTGTGGTACACAGCTTGCTGTGTTTAAATATCATTTTAATCGCCACTACACGAAGAAACACGAGGGAAAATACCGGAATGTGTCTGATGAAGCGCGCGCAAGGGAGGATGATGCGTTGATGGTAAAACTGCAAACCCAACAAGGACTTTGTGCCATATTTCACACCCCCAGAGATGCAGCCGTCAGGACAAGTTTCGTCATTTCTCACAAAAGCGCCAGAAAAAGTAAGGCGTTTTCTGACGGAGAGTTTATTAAGGAGTGCTTATTGGACTTTGTTGCGCTGTGTGCCCGGAGACATGGACTGTTTTTCGCTAACTTTGGATGAGAGCTGTGATGTACGTGACACCTCCAGCTGCTCTTCTTCTTACGTGGGATAACTGCAGACTTTCAAATCACGGAGTAGCTGGCAGCCATGCAGTCAATTAAAGAGACAACCACAGGTAATGACTTGTTCACATAGGTAAATGCGTGTTTGGACATGTTAGGACTGAAATGGGACAAGCTGGCAGGTGTGACAATCCAATCCACTTTATTTATATAGCACATTTAAACAACAAAATGTTTCCAAAGTGCTGCACAACAATATTAAAAACAATATTCAAATAATATCCTTAGCTCCACCAATGACTGAATAAAAAGAAAAAACAATTACATATAAAACCAATATAAAAAAACAATATGAAATAAATATGATTAAAAACTATTTTTAACAACAGATGGTTGTCCAAATCTGATGGGGAAAAATGTTGGATAATGCAGGATAAAGTGACCATCAAAAGCAATCTGCTTTTGTATAAAGTTAAGTTAGGTTAAATTAAATTATTATTATTATTATTATTATTATCATAATTATTATTTATCTTACGGTATATCAAAAATAATATTTAGCAAAAGTTAATTGAAATATTGTCGTGTGGCCCTCCAGCAGTGCTCGGGTTGCTTATGCGGCCCCCGGTGAAAATTAATTGCCCACCCCTGGACTAGATACACTCCTGTACTTGGTATCATTACAGTGGATGTCAGGTTTAGATCCACCAATGGTTTTTGTTTACATTGTGACGTGGGTGAGCTATGGTGTGTAGTGAAGCATGTTTAGCTATTCCTCGTCCTGCAGGGATGATACTTGTAAGAAACTAACTTTATTTGTCGCCATGGAGGCGAGGATTAGTGATTTAGAAGTAGCTAAAACACTCTAGACTGCGGCTGGACGTTAGCCGCTGGCTAGCTAGCCATGTCTTAAAGCATCTCTTCCTGAGGGCGTTTCAGTGTTATAACTTCACCTTTATCTTTAGTTTTTAAGCCAAAATGCGTCCGTTCTCCCTTTTCTGTCTACACACTGTGTCTGCTTGTAAGTACTCTGTGATTGTGCGCTGCCGAACATGCTCCTCTGCTCGTAAACCTGCAATGACACAACGTGACAACGATGGGAGGCTTAGGGGTGGTGGCCGGTACTTTTTAGGGGCGGTATAGTACCGAATATGATTTATTAGTATCGCGGTACTATACTAATACCGGTATACCATACAACCCTAGTTTCTCATCTTCTTAATCAGAGCTGGCAACTTTCTTAGGCCCCATGGTGGTTTATTTTGCAGATTCCATCACCAACACGTGGGATTCTTTGTTTTGGCACTCGATTCCACTGCAATTAGACCGGGCACCACTTTATTTATTCCAAATAAAGTATCTTTGTTTAAAAATCTATGGTTTTTAAAAATATATATATATATATATATATATATATATATATATTTGTTTTTATATTTTTTTGTCCTGTCCAGCTTCTCAGGCAAATCATATTGTTGATGTGGATGCCCATATCGGCTCTACACATTTACTTTATAAAAGAGAAGTGTGGGATACTTCTATTGTTGCCTTATTTGTATTTGACTTTATTTAATAGATTTATATTATTGTTTGGTGCAGCCGGGCCGGAGCAGGAGGAGATAGACAGAGAAAAAAGGAAAACAGAGGAGGAAATTGTGGAGACAAGAGGGGGATAAGACAAAAAGATAACAACAACAACAACAGAACAACATCAGTAAATAGGATATGTACAAATATGATGGTAAAAGTGATAGCAAAGAAGCAGTTAGTGAAATAAATAATAATACAGAAATGACAATGAGCATTATTACACTACAAATGGAGCAATACAAATACCAATAGAAATAGTACTATTGATAATGAATAATACCAATAATTACCTCTATTATTAACAATACAAGTATTTCAAATGCAACAATACATATATGTAATGATAACTTGAAAAGTTAAAGTACCAATGATTGTCACACACACACTAGGTGTGGTGAAATTTGTCCTCTGCATTTGACCCATCCCCTTGTTCACCCCCTGGGATGTGAGGGGAGCAGTGGGCAGCAGCGGTGGCCACGCCCGGGAATAATTTTTGGTGATTTAACCCCCGATTCCAACCCCTTGATGCTGAGTGCCAAGCAGGGAAGTAATGGGTCCCATTTTTATAGTCTTTGGTATGACTCGGCCGGGGTTTGAACTCACAACCTACCGATCTCAGGGCAGACACTCTAACCACTAGGCCACTGATATATGTGTATTTGTATGATTATTGTATATATTAAAAATCTACGCTAGCGACAGGCAGAACATTTAAATGCTCTTCCACTCGATGGCAGACATAATCTAATTTTTGCAACATTTTTATTTGGTGCTGTGCAGTGAGATTTTCCTTAAACTCAGTAAAGGTTTAGAATCACTGCTCTAACAATCACCCCAAAAAAGATAATTCATAAGATATGAGATCGACCTCTTAGAAGAGTGGTCTAAATTCAGTTTGCTTCCAGTTTACTTACAAAGGTAAACACAAAGTCATTTGGTTTTAAACAATTCCTTTTTTTGACACAACCTCTCAACCGTCCGGTTCTTGATTTATGGGGCCTTGTTAAAAGAGGAAGTCTTTGTAAAGTATTACATTTTATCATTTTATTATTAACGTAGCAAGAAAGGCTTCAAAATAAGTTTGCCGTAAAATGTAACTTAATGCACCTTGTTCTTTATCTTTTTGCCATTTTACAATTTTATTTTCTATATTGATTTACTATGAAAAACACACACTCGTCCTCCTTGTTCGCGGCAGAGGCATTCGCCCAAAGGCCGGCCCTCTCCTCCAGCTGCAGCATCCTTCTACTGTGGGGACTCATGGCCTGGGAGCTGGTGCCGTCCCTCTAGTTCTTCGTAGCTTATAGAACGTGTGGGATCCATTCCTTTATGGGAGGTTACTGTCACGACCTGTATGACAGTAATCTGTATTTTTTTTCCTTAGTTCCCTGTCCAGCGTTCGGATTTTTGTAGTTACTTTTCCTCCTCTTTTTTCCGTGCAGTAGCCTTACTTTACGTACCAGTGGGTGCTTTTATTTTGTGATTGTTTTGTGCTTTGCTCCAGTCCAGTAAGTTTAGCCTCTGCACCTTTTTTGTATTATTAAAAAGTTTTGACTCACCCATGGGTCATGCCTGTCCTACCTGCTTTTCCCATTTTTGAAATACTGTATTTTTCGGACCATAGGGTGCACCGGATTATTAAGGCGCACTGCCGATGAGCGGGTCTAGTCAGGTCTATTTTCATAAAAAATGCGGCCTGGATTATAGGGCGCATTAAGGGGGTTGTGGAGGGGGCATGGCCTGCAGGCCTGCCGCGGAACGGGGTGTGCCAGGACCGGCCTCAAAGACAGCGACAGGTGCGTAGATGGCCCAGGTGGGCCTTGTTATCTAATGGTAAATGTAAATGGTAAATGGGTTGTACTTGTATAGCACTTTTCTACCTTTTTTAAGGAACTCAAAGCGCTTTGACACTATTTCCACATTCACCCATTCACACACACACATTCACACATTCACACACTGATGTCACCTGTCGCCTTTATTAGCAGCAGCCGGAATGAGACACGTTGCTGGAGCTGGAGTGAGAGCGAGCGAGAGACGGACACGAGAAGACAGTTGCTGGAAAGCAAACTCCTGCACGAATTGATAAAAATAAAACAGTGTTAAAACCCTGATCCGGGCTCTCGTGGCGGTGTTTGGTGGTCTGAGGAACCCACTGGAGGGCAACCTCCACAGGGGTAATTTTTTTTTTTTTTCTAAATGTAAACCACTTCCTTGTGGTCTACATAACATGTAATGGTGGTTCTTTGGTCAAAATGTTGCATAGATTATGTTTTACAGATCATTTTCAAGCCGCTTTCTGACAGTCGCTTCAGGATGCGCCGTTTTGTGGGCGGTCTTATTTACGTGGCTCACCTTCGACAGCGTCTTCTCCCCGTCATCTTTGTTGTAGCGGTGTAGCGTGCAAGGATGGGAGTGGAAGAAGTGTCAAAAGATGGAGCTAACTGTTTTAATGACATTCAGACTTCACTTAAATCAATAACAGAGCACCATCTCCTCATCCGTGGTTCACTAGTGCAATAACTACGTCGGAAAAAGTTCCTTGGGTGAATAATATAAACTCACTACACTGGTATGTTTTAGCGCTTTCATGGCGAGTTTACTGACAGATATAAGTAAGAACTTTACACTACTTTATATTAGAAATGGCAACAGCGAAGGATGAATGTCCCATAACAAGAAGATAGAGAAAAAGAAGAAGCTTATCGACTACGGCGTCGGCACAGACTACAAAGGCGGACCCGCGCAAATTTTCAGGACTTATGCAGATCCCATATACAGATCAGAAGGTAAGAAAAGTGGCTTTTGCATAATATTGCGAAACAAAACACCAGATAATATGTCTTACCTTAAAAACACACCATAATAATAATCGTATGTTGAAGCACAGTTCAATCCATCAAGCGGTGCGGCTTCATAGCTGTCCAAAGTCGTACTAAAACATTTTGATGGATTTTTAAGCGCCGTGTGTACTGTTCTATATTTTCAATGGAACATTTATCATTTTGGTGTTGTTTACTTGAGTCATATTGCACTCTACACGTATCTTATATGTGTGACTGCCATCATATTGCAGTCTATACGTATCTCGTATGTGTGACTGCCATCTACTGGTCACATTTATAATTTCACCATGTACCAAATTAAATAGCTTCGAGGTCGGTAGGCACAACCATAATTATTCCGTACATTAGACGCACCAGGTTATAAGGCGCACTGTCAAGTTTTGAGAAAATGAAAGGATTTTAAGTGCGCCTTATAGCCCGAAAAATACGGTATATGTTAACCTGCACATAGCCTGCTGTCCCTGCATTCCAGGGTCACACAGCCAACCACCATCCGCAACTGTAACACTTCTTTAAAAACAGAAGAAGTGAAAATAGTACCAGAATAATCTTGTATTCTTACGTCCAAAAAACTCAAAAGCGGTCCTAATACCAGTATGAAAAAAGTCCATAAGTGTGTATGAATTCCGAAAGGATGCTGAGAAAAGCACATATTTAAATGAAAGTCTGCTCTTACACATCATTTAGGGCTGTTCTAAAACTTGGGGCCACTTTTTGAGGCACTTGCTGGCTAATTTGTCTCCACAGAGCACAGCAGATAGCGACGAAGTCAACATCTCGCGTCTTAAGTGTGTTTTCATGTTCATCAGGTGCGAGTTTGATCTTGAGAGGTCCGTGCCAGATGAAGTTTCACATCATTAGTTGCAGGTGCAGCACTCCCAAAGAGTGCAAACACACCCCCGCCCACTCCCACAGCCCTTGTCATCTAAACCCTGTTAATTATCATCTCAACACGGCTTCACGCTCACATTCAGACTTTTAATTCTGCCGATTTGGCACGTTTACAGTACAGGACAGGACGGGGCCTGGGAGTCAATGCAGCCATCAATCTGTCGCACATTTATTTCCACTTTTTCCCCTCGCCGCGTCTCAGATGTTTTCCGAGATGGATCTCTCGGATGGGGAGTGGAGACACACTTATCAGTGGCTTGTCCCCGATAAGACGGAGAAGATTTGTACTGTTGCATGTGTGTGTGTGTGTGTGTGTGTGTGTGTGTGTGTGTGTGTGTGTGTGTGTGTGTGTGTGTGTGTGTGCGTGTGTGTGTGTGTGTGTGTGTTGACTATTGCTCTTTCTCGCTCTGACCTCTTCTGGGTCGAGCAAGTGGGAGGAACAAAAAGGTGGCCTTGACAGAAGGGAGAGGAGGTTCCGAGATGTAGCGTAAGAATGGGGCGCAAAAAAGAAACAAGGAGCGCGTTGTTGGCCACGCTCACTCCCTAAAAGCGCAGTCAGCGTCCTTGGGCGTGAAGAAGTACAAAATAATGAGCGAGGACAGGGTGTAAAGCACCGAGGTGCAGGTTTGAGATCTTTGAAATCTTCATGAGTATCATGATTGTAAAGGCTTTACATTTCATTGTGCTAAATTTAAAGTCCACTTTATTTTACTCTCTGGTCCACATTTTATAACATTTGATAACAAACACACGCGCACACACACCGACACACACACACACACACACATTCTTGTATTTGTTACCTTCTTGAGACCTCCAAAAAATGCCTCCCTCTTTAGGACCACCCTTTCTAGATATATAAAGATTTGTATTAACAACATTAAAGGCCTACTGAAACCCACTACTACCGACCACGTAGTCTGATAGTTTATATATCAATGATGAAATCTTAACATTGCAACACATGCCAATACGGCCGGGTTAACTTATAAAGTGCAATTTTAAATTTCCCGGGAAATATCCGGCTGAAAACGTCTCGGTATGATGACGTTTGGGCGTGACGTCACGGATTGTAGCAGACATTTTGGAACAGCATGATGGCCAGCTTAAGTCGTCTGTTTTCATCGCAAAATTCTACAGTATTCTGGACATCTGTGTTGGTGAATCTTTTGCAATTTGTTTAATGAACAATGAAGACTGCAAAGAAGAAAGCTGTAGGTGGGATCGGTGTATTAGCAGCTGGCTACAGCAACACAACGCCGTCCGCCGCCGCGGCGCTGTCCTTACCGGTGTCTGGGTTGACTTCCTCCGTCTCCGGGTCGCCGACCGCACCGATGATCGTGGTGAAGTCCTCCGTCGCGCCGTCGATCGCTGGAACGCAGGTGAGCACGGGTGGTGATGAGCAGATGAGGGCTGGCTTAGGTGGAGAGCTAATGTTTTTAGCATAGCTCTGTCGAGGTCCTGTAGCAAAGTTAGCTTCAATGGCGTCATTAGCAACAGCATTGCTAGGCTTCGCCAGGCTGGACAGCATTAACCGTGTGGTTACTGGTCCGGGGTTTAGTTCAGTGTCTCCTGAGAGTAGAAGTAATAGTAGTGTTGTTGATCTTCGGTCTATCCTTCCAGTCAGGGGCATGTTTCTTCTGTTTCTATCCGCAGTTAAGCACGATGCTATCACGTTATCTCCGAAGCTAAAGTGTTTCGCCGATGTATTGTCGTGGAGATAAAAGTCACTGTGAATGTTCATTTCGCGTTCTCGACTCTCATTTTCAAGAGGATATAGTATCCGAGGTGGTTTAAAATACAAATCCGTGATCCACAACAGAAAAAGGAGAAAGTGTGGAATCCAATGAGCCCTTGTACCTAAGTTACGGTCAGAGCGAAAAAAGATACATCCTGGCGTCCTGCACTGCACTCTAATCCTTCACTCTCACTTTCCTCATCCACGAATCTTTCATCCTCGCTGAAATTAATGGGGTAATCGTCGCTTTCTCGGTCCGAATCGCTCTCGCTGCTGGTGGGAATGATTGTAAACAATGTGCAGATGTGAGGAGCTCCACAACCTGTGACGTCACGCTACTTCCGGTACAGGCAAGGCTTTTTTATCAGCGACCAAAAGTTGCAAACTTTATCGTCGATGTTCTCTACTAAATCCTTTCAGCAAAAAAATTATCAAGTATGACACATAGAATGGACCTGCTATCCCCGTTTCAATAAGAAAATGTCATTTCAGTAGGCCTTTAATAATGTATACAAACTATGCAAATATAAAAAAGCTTGTTGTGAAAAATGAGTTGGAATTTCACAATATATTTTTTTTGCCGTATTATAATAAAAGTCGTAATTTTACTCAACGCAAGTCAAAATTTTACAAGAAAAACTGAACGTTTGTGCAATATTATGATAAAAGTTGGAATTGTACTCAATAACAGTCGCAATTTTACAAGAGAAGCTTAAAATGTTGGCAATTTTATGAAAAGAGTTGTAATTTTACTCGACCAAACTCACAATTTTATAAGGAAACTCTAAAAAATTTGGCAATATTGTAAAAATAATTGGAATTTTACTTGGCAAAGTTATGACAAAAGTCATAATTTAACTAAAAAAATATCACTATTTTATAAGAACAACAAAAAAGTTGGCAATATTGTCAAACAAGTCAGAATTTTATATGACAAATGTCACCATTTTGCATTAAAAAGTAATAATTTTACATAAAAAAATAATAATTTTACATAAAAAAATAATAATTTTACGAGAAAATATTGCAATATTACAGAAGGAGAAAGAATATGAGAAATTGTTCCCAAATTATAAGAAAGAAGTCGACACGTTGTGAGAAAATTTATTAATTTTGTATTTTATTTTTTATTTACTTCAAGTTATTACAGTATGTCTCTACATACATATTTATTTTATTGTTTTTATTCATGTTGGCACATTTCCATTTCTTACACACACTTGTTATTACATATGTTGGCCCAAGGGGAGCACTTTAAATTTTTACACACACTTGTTATTTCATATGTTGACCAGAGGGGGGACCACTTTTGCAAGGTACTTTTCCTTGTTGATGTCTCAAGAAGGGTAGAAGTACAAGAACACACACACACACAAACACACACACACAGACACACATCTACTGTATATTGACGCAGTAATAGCAGACCTCATTATTCTTTTAATTGGCCCACAACTGTTGTGGTGGTCTGGCCAAATGCCCGGCTTAAGTAAACTCAGTCAGTGGAAGAAAAAGGAAACACTGTGCAGGCCAAGCAACAGATCACAGAGTGCAGTTTCATTTCTTGTAGACTAAACCACCTGAGGAGGAGCCACAAACTTGTAATGAAACGCTTGCAGAAAATGTCCCAGTAATCCTTTTTCTGTATAAATGAGGTCATTTTATTCAAAACACAACTTCTCATGCCTGTTGGCTCCTGTTTTTGTGTGTATGAGCTCCCCATAAATGTCGAAAATTTTGAATTGAAACCATGGAGGGGTTGAGGGGATATTTGTGAAGAGATTTGCCCTGACTTTACCACCAACCTGTGACATCAGCGGACATGGTAACAGCTTTCCAGGAGACCTCAGTGCCAGTCCACAGTTGTAGTCCAAAGAAAAATATGCTCACAGTTCGACTCGATGACCAAAAATGCTCTGTTATTGTTGGTATGACTTCCAACCTCATCTAAGTAAAAAGTGCCTGCTAAAATATTGTGTTTCGTGACAATGTAATTACAGTCAGAAGTGGGGTCCAGCGAGCATTGTAGCCGGACATGGAAGCCTCCTCAGTCCGAGAGCAATGTACAGAAGGATTTACCCAATACTACAAAACCCAAAACCAGTGAAGTTGGCACGTTGTGTAAATGGTAAATAAAAACAGAATACAATGATTTGCAAATCCTTCTCAACTTATATTCAATTGAAAAGACTGCAAAGACAAGATATTTAATGTTCGAACTGAGAAACATTTTTTTTTTTTTTGCAAATAATCATTAACTTAGAATTTAATGGTAGCAACACATTGCAGAAAAGTTGGCACAGAGGCATTTTTATTGGTGACGAACTGTAGTTACTGACAGTGGTTTTCTGAAGTGTTCCTGAGCCCATGTGGTGATATCCTTTACACACAGATGTCGCTTTTTGATGCAGTACCACCTGAGGGATCCAAGGTCACGGGCATTCAATGTTGGTTTTCGGCCTTGCCACTTACGCGCAGTGATTTCTCCAGATTTTCTGAACCTTTCGATGATATTACGGACCGTAGATGGTGAAATCCCTAAATTCCTTGCAATAGCTGGTTGAGAAATGTTGTTCTTAAACAACTTGCTCCCGCATTTGTTCACAAAGTGGTGACCCTCGCTCCATCCTTGTTTGTGAATGACTGAGCATTTCATGGAAGCTGCTTTTATACCCAATCATAGCACCCACCTGTTCCCAATTAGCATATTTACCTGTGGGTTGTTCCAAATAAATGTTTGATGAGCATTCCTCAACTTTCTCAGTCTTTTGTTCCACTTGTACCAGCTTTTTTTAAACATGTTACAGGCATCAAATTCCAAATGAGCTAATATTTGCAAAAATTAAAAAAAATTCCAGTTCGAACGTTAAGTATCTTGTCTTTGCGGTCTATTCAATTGAATATAAGTTGAAAAGGATTTGCAAATCATTGTATTCTGTTTCTATTTACCATTTACACAACGTGCCAACTTCACTGGTTTTGGGGTTTGTACATTTAATCGTGGAGACAGTTTCTGCAAATTATGGCAACTGTGGGTACAATGAAACGTTAAGTCCAATAACAGTAGATTGACAAATGTAATGAAATGCTAGCATTTAGCATTGTTAGCTTAACCAGACTGCAAGTACAGTAGCTGAGATAATATTATTGCATGGATGTACAAAGTTGTTTCACATAGCCTGTATATTTACAGCTTTAGCTCGTACATGTATGTTTGGATGCTAAAATTCTCCACTGTTGCCATTTCTAATAAAAAGTAGCATATAGTTCTTAGTTATGATAGTTGTCGGTCAGAAGTGCACGGCTAAAACAACAACATGGCTGGCACATGGAAGGGTTCATTTGCATCTAAAAAGACACGCTTTTAAAAACGCTTTTGTTTTAGAGACACTCAGAAATTGGCTTGTATGCAACATTTTAACCAAAGCGCCACCCTTACATATTCAGAATACAATAAAGCAGGGGTGCCCTGCTGGTATCCGGCAAGGACAAGTCACAGGTGGAGAAAATCCTCAGTGCTGAACTCTGTAGAATTTGCACCTGGCTCGCTGACAACAAGCTATCCATACACTTGGGTAAAACGGAATCCATCCTATTTGGGTCCCACATCAACCTTAAGAAAGTCAGTGACTTCACTATAAAAGTAGGTGACATTGTTATCACCAGGAAAGATGAAGTCACCTACCCAGGTTCCATTCTAGAGGCTAATCTTTCCTGTGATAAAATGGCAACCAAGGTAATCAAAAAGGTCAACCAACAAACGAGATTTCTCTATAGAATCTCCTCTCTGGTCAACAAAAGCACCATGAAGATTCTAGCGGGAACTCTCATTCAACCCTTTTTGGATTACGCTTGCACCTCCTGGTACCGCAGCACCTCCAAAACCCTCAAATCTAGACTCCAAACATCCCAGAACAAGCTAGTCAGATTACTTCTAGACCTCCACCCCAGATCACACCTCACTCCTACCCACTTCTCCAAAGTGGGCTGGCTCAGGGTGGAGGACAGAGTAAAACAACTTGCACTGAGCCTAGTCTATAAAATCCGCTACACCTCCCTGATACCGAAGTACATGTCAAACTACTTCCTTAACCACACTACCGTCATAACCACAACACCAGAGGAAGCTCCACTAACCACGTTAAACCCAGATTCCGATCTAACAAAGGTCTTAACTCATTCTCCTTCTATGCCACATCAATATGGAATGCACTCCCAACAGGTGTAAAAGAAAGTGCATCTCCATCGTCCTTCAAAACCGCACTAAAAGAACACCTCCAGGCAACTTCTACCCTGAACTAACACCCTCCCTTCCACATCATACCTCTTCGGATAGTAAATAATCAAATGTAGACACTTTTTCTTATACTTTCTGATCTCTCTCTCTGTGTCCACTACTTGCTGTACATATCCTACCAAGTCAGTCCTACACTGTTCCAATGTCCATTTGTCTGATGATGCAATTGTTGATGACTGAAGTGTTGATACCAACCAAACTAACTACTCGCCAGACTTTGTTGAATAAAGGAGGCAGTACACGAGTGGAACGAAGGTAAATGACATCAAATATTAATTATTTACTTTATTACATGTTGTAAAAGTAGTCAGTGACACTCCATGTGTGTAGTTATTGGTCTCAACCCAAGTGAACAGAATGCTAATGCTAACAAGCTAACACTAAATCTGATGTGTTGGTGTTGTGGGCGTGAGATAAACACTGACAATTATTTATATATTCTTATTTACAGCTGACTCTCATTAATTAATCATTCACTGAGAGGACAAAAACCTGACTTTTTATAAACAATTCGGTATACTTTATTTTTTAATTATATTGTTTTTTATATTAATGCTTTGTATTTTGTCTGTATTTACATTGAATCAGTGTCGAAATATACTTAACCACTCCTCCATACGTCATCAGCATGATTTGTAGAAACTAATTTGAACTGTGAAATGCGGTGGAAACACAAACCATACACTTCTATAGGACATACTTGCCAGTTGCCAACCCTCCCGATTTTCCTGAGAGACTCCCGAATTTCAGTGCCCCTCCCGAAAATCTCCCGGGGCAACCATTCTCCCGAATTTCTCCCGATTTCCACACGGACAACAATATTGGGGGCGTGCCTTAAAGGCACTGCCTTTAGCGTCCTCCCTCACCTGAAAAGGAGACTATTATATATGTCTCCGTTATCCATAGGTTTATCTATAACCCATAAAGTAGGCAGGCACGGAGCTATTTCTCAGCATGTGTTTATTCCAGCCAGCACGTTAATACACTGACACACAACATCCGGATTCCCATCATGCATTGCTTCAAAACTACGGCAAGTAGTAATGTCCAAAAACATAACAGAGACGAAGCAGAAGAACGAAGAAGAGACATGGCGACGACGAGTAAGAAGAAGAAGTACGCTTGCGAGTTCCAAAATGATTGGAAAAAATAATTTAAGTTCATCCAGGACAGCTCGAAGGGGAAGGGGTATGCTGCCTGCAAATTTTGCAGATCAGACTTCTCCATTGAACACGGTGGCCGAACGAATGGAATTCGGAGGTCTCAAGGTTGGCAAGTATGCTATAGGAACCTATAGATCCAGAACTAAAGGTTCCATGAACGTCAAGTTCCTGAACTTTTGGTGGAAAGGGCATATTTCCACAGATATGGGGGCTGCATGTCAGGCAGAGGCACTGTGGAGATGGCTGGCATTACATTGTCAATAAATGCACAAGTTTCCATTTTGGACACTTATTCCATCAATCTAAAACTGGATGTCAAACGTAAAGCCCGCGGGCCGGATTAGGCCCGCGAACAGGTTTTATCCGGCCCGCGGGATGAGTTTGCTAAGTATAAAAATTAGCCGAAATTTTTGAATGAAAGAAACTGCTGTTCTAAATGTGTCCACTAGATGTCACAATAGCAACTTTTTGTATCTTTGTAGATGATACTACATATGTTAAAAAAACAAAAAACACATGATGTTAGTGCACCAGTCGAGGAAAATGAGCAAATTACATAACATCATGTAATTTGATTTTTATATATTTTTTATTTTGACAGATTTAAAATTAACACCAATGAGTTGACTGATGAACATTATCACATAATTTATTCAGAAAGTATAAATAGCGACAAAGGTAGAATACTATTAACCGCAACATGTAAGTGTAAAAAAACAAAAAAAACTTTATGATTTGTACATTTTCAGAATGTGCTTGTTCTATTTTTAAACCAAGAAAACAATCTGAAGTTGTCTTTATTTTTAAGTTATCGTGCTGTGATTTTACCAGTTAGGAGTAGATTTTTCTCCATGTGGCCCCCCATTTAAAATGTACACCCCTGATCTAAAGGATGTTTGGTGATGATAATGCAGGAGTGTCTAACTCATTTTAGCTCAGACTCAACTCAAAATTTGTCATGGCATCATGGCATTAAAACTAAAAAATAAAGACAGCTTCAGATTGTTTTATTTGTCTTAAAGGCCTACTGAAATGATTTTTTTTAATTTAAACGGGGATAGCAGATCCATTCTATGTGTCATACTTGATCATTTCGCGATATTGCCATATTTTTGCTGAAAGGATTTAGTAGAGAACATTGATGATAAAGTTCGCAACTTTTGGTCGCTGATAAAAAAAGCCTTGCCTGTACCGGAAGTAGCGTGACATCACAGGTTGAAGGGCTGCTCACATTTCCCAATTGTTTACACCAGCAGCGAGAGCGATTCGGACCGAGAAAGCGGCGATTACCCCATTAATTTGAGCGAGGATGAAAGATTTGTGGATGAGGAACGTGAGAGTGAAGGACTGGAGTGCAGTGCAGGACGTATCTTTTTTCGCTCTGACCGTAACTTAGGTACAAGCTGGCTCATTGGATTCCACACTTTCTCCTTTTTCTATTGTGGATCACGGATTTGTATTTTAAACCACCTCGGATACTATATCCTCTTGAAAATGAGAGTCGAGAACGCGAAATGGACATTCACAGTGACTTTTATCTCCACGACAATACATCGGCGAAGCTCTTTAGCTACGGAGCTAACGTGATAGCATCGGGCTTAAATGCAGATAGAAACAAAATAAATAAACCCCTGACTGGAAGGATAGACAGAAAATCAACAATACTATTAAACCATGGACATATAAACACAAGGTTAATGCTTTCCAGGCTGGCGAAGCTTAACAATGCTGTTGCTAACGACGCCATTGAAGCTAACTTAGCTACGGGACCTCGACAGAGCTATGCTAAAAACATTAGCTATCCACCTACGCCAGCCAGCCCTCATCTGCTCATCAACACCCGTGCTCACCTGCGTTCCAGCGATCGACGGAGCGACAAAGGACTTCACCCGATCATAGAAGTGGTCGGCGGCCCGGAGACGGAGGAAGTCAAGGTGAGGTTGCCGGCTAGCGCGTCTGCTATCCATCTCAAAGACCTCCTGGTTGTGTTGCTGCAGCCGGCCGCTAATACACCGATCCCACCTACAGCTTTCTTCTTTGCAGTCTCCATTGTTCATTAAACAAATTGCAAAAGATTCACCAACACAGATGTCCAGAATACTGTGGAATTTTGGGATAAAAACAGAGCTTTTTGTATTGGATCCAATGGGGTCCGAATACTTCCGGTTCAACCATTGACGTCACGCGCAAACGTCATCATATCGAAACGTTTCCAGTCTGAAGTTTGCCGGGAAATTTAAAATGTCCCTTTATAAGTTAACCCGGCCGTATTGGCATGTGTTGCAATGTTAAGATTTCATCATTGATATATAAACTATCAGACTGCGTGGTCGGTAGTAGTGGGTTTCAGTAGGCCTTTAATTTGGCCAAACACACATCTTGAAAATATTACAATAAAAATATAGAAAAAAATAAAGTTTAGATCCATGAAAGAAATAAGGAAGTGAATGAATGTTTATAACTGAATACATTTACATATGCATAAAAATGTGTTTTCTTTGAATTAAGTAACGTTTATGACAACCTTTTTTCCAAAACACAATATAGAATGTGAGATATAACAGGATAATGCATACATTTTTCATTTGTTTATCAAAATGGTTACAAAAAAGTGGGACCCCAAAAATTTACTGTGGGACCCCATTTTTATGACTTAATGGGGTCATTTTGAAAATTTCTAGCGCCAACACTGATAGAGTATTGTTGCGTGCAAAACAGCAGCAGGCGGGTTGGTTCTAATACTAATCAAATATCATCCCGGGGCCATAGATAATTCATTCGCGGGCCGGATCTGGCCCTCGGGCCTTGGCTTTGACACATAGGTGATAATGCATCTTGCCATAGAGATAAAACTGTAAACACTTTCCTTTAAGAAAGATACATAAGGTCAATGTTGTGGCCTGCAAATAGTCTGGATCTCAATCAAATTGAAAATCTGGCTACTTTCTTATATGAATATAAATCACATATGTATTTGACACGACAGCAGTCTGAACGATCGGTCGAGTTCATTCAACTAATACGTTACCAAAAAGCGATAAACGTCAAAATTCTTCACCAAAATAGAGGATTTCAAAATAAATAGTTGACAAACGAGCAGAAAACCGGCGAAAAAAATGTTTAAGGACCTCATGTCAATGTTCCACCACGCCTGTCTCCGACTGCTCGCCCACACGCTCTTTGGAGCAGACATCAAAGCAAAAGTCCCACGAACTGCGAGAGCCAAAATACTTCCTCTCTTCCTTCTTAATCTTCTAATTCGGTTCAGAAAATATTGACTGTACAAAACCTTTGAAATTGCCACAAATGTGCCAGGACTGAGACCTACTAGAATTGGAGCCATGTTTACTTCTGTAAACACTGCATCACGTGTGATGTCATGACGTCATGTCTGCATACGTGTCAGATTGTGCTCACATTAGACATTTTGTAATATGAACCACTTGATAAAAAAATAGGATTTGACAAAAAAATCAGAATTGGTCATCCTCATCCTACAGTGTAAACATAGCCATAGACTCCAAGATGTTATAAAAGCCAGAGGTGGTGCAAGAAAGTACTAGTGGTATGTTGTAGTGTTATTTTGTTTGTTTGTATTATTACTTCCTCGGAATTGAGTGATTCCATATTTTTTCTATTCTGCCTGATCTAAAAATGAAACTGTTACCACCTCAATTAATTTTATTGATTTTATTTTAGGGGCAGCACGGTGGTACAGGGGTTAGTGCGTGTGCCTCACAATACGAAGGTCCTGGGTTCGATCGTCCGCCTCGCGGTGGAGTTTGCATGTTCTCCTCATGTTCTCTGCGTGGGTACTGCGGCTTCCTCCCACCTCCAAAGACATGCACCTGGGGATAGGTTGATTGGCAACACTAAATGGTCCCTAGTGTGTGAATGTGAGTGTGAATGTTATCTGTCTATCTGTATTGGCCCTGCGATAAGGTGGCGACTTGTCCAGGGTGTACCCCGCCTTCCGCCCGAATGCAGTTGGGATGGGCTCCAGCACCCTCCGCGACCCTGAGAGGGACAAGCGGTAGAAAATGGATGGATGGCACTGTTGCAGGTCTTGATCTGTTCATACAAGTGTCAGTCTCTGGACTTGGTAACATCGTTGGCGGATGAATTACAGAAGGACTAATAGAGCAGACTTATGTATTTGTGGTTTGCTCTCATTTTATTGTTTTTTATTTATACATACTTTTGAGTTTGTGATATGGCTGGTAGTGTCAGCGTGGAACTGCGAACTATCAAGCCGGTGGCTATTGTTTGCTACCACGCAAATTTCCGATAGCTAACATTATCATTATCATTTTGATTTGAGCTTCGAAAGGTACTTTACTAGTAAGTAAAGCAGGAACAGAGCCCAGGCAGCATCAGTCGAAAACCCTCCTCGTCTTTGAGCTCACAACAGCGAGGGAATGCCGGGCCAATGTTGATCCTTGATTATCTTTTTATCCGGGTAGCCTCCCTTTTTCTTTAGTTTTTTGTCACCTCAGACAAAACTTTTAGGGTTTTTTTGGTGTTTCGCAGCTTTGGCCATTATAGCAGTAATTGCACGTAGGCAGGTCCGGTCCGTGGCATAGGCCGTATAGGCAAATGCTAAGGGCGCCGTCCATCAGGGGGCGCCACGCCAGTGCCACAAATGTTGGAGAAAAAAAAGAGAAAAAAAAGTTGGTACTATTATTTCTAAATACAAAAAATAATCCCACGTTAATTAAAATGCAAAGTAAAGCCTATTTAATAGAAATATTATTTGTTACAACATTCCGCCACCCCCCCCCCCCTCCCCCCATCCCCCCGCACGGTGCGCCCCCTCCCTTCCCGTATCATGACTCTTACCACATCAAAAAATCAACACAAGATGTCAAAACGGCCAAAACTGTCAGGTGCCCAGGGAAGAAAAAATAGAAAAGAAGAGGAGGAGAAACGAGAAAAAGACAGATGTAGCAGGTAGGTAACGTTAGGCTACATGAAATGATTTGTCTGTTACAGAATGTGATAGTAACCTGGCTTTTTAGCATTAAGCTAATGTTACATGATTCGGCAATTGCTAATCAATAAATAGCTAGTTCTGTTTTAACGTCGGGTTAATATTGTGGAGGGGGCTAAATTGTTATGGAAAATGATAATGTAACGTTAGGTAATTACAGTACTCCCACCTTACATTCCTCAGGGACATTTATGTATTAGATCTTTTAAGCAGGTGTTTTTTGTTTACATTGTTATTGCCTTCTGGTTAGCTAATGTTTGCCCTGCAGGTAATAGTCACTTTTCCACCCCTTTATATATTAGGTATAGTTGTAAGCCTAGTTGTTAAAGTGTACATCATTAATGTTAATTAAGCAATATCACATGAGAGGAAATGCTGTTTTTTAATTTGAGCACTGCTGTGATTCGGTTAAAGATAATCATAACATAACATTCTCATATAATATGTTAATTTGCTTTCTTTAAGTAAAAAAAAAAGGTCAAAGACAAAGCTATTCGGTTTCTTGTGAGTATATACACTTCACTGCCAAACTTGCCTAGGGCGCCAGATTGGTTAGGGCCAGGCCTGCACGTAGGCGTTAGCATCGACTTACCTCTTTGCAACGAATGGGGAAAGGGGGAAGTGACATGTATCATAAAGCCGTCTGCACAATTGTGTTTTTTTGTGTGGCAGTGACTTCCTTAAAGTTGCTTAGTGCCAGTAAAAGCGATACAGACCCCCTCAGGCCATGACAGAGGTGTCATTCAACTACAAAACCCAAAACCAGTGAAGTTGGCACGTTGCGTAAATCGTAAATAAAAACAGAATACAATGATTTGCAAATCCTTTTCAACCTTTATTCAAAAGACAAGATACTTAATGTTCGAACTGGAAAACTTTGTTATTTTTTGCAAATATTAGCTCATTTGGAATTTGATGCCTGCAACATGTTTCAGAAAACCTGAAACAAGTGGCAAAAAAGACTGAGAAAGTTGAGGAATGCTCATCAAACACTTATTTAGAACATCACACAGGTGAACAGGCTAATTGGGAACAAGTGTGTGCCATGATTGGGTATAAAAGCAGCTTCCATGAAATGCTCAGTCATTCACAAACAAGGATGGGGCGAGGGTCACCACTTTGTGAAAGAATGCGTGAGAAAATTGTCAAACAGTTTAAGAACATTTCGCAACGAGCTATTGCAAGGAATTTAGGGATTTCACCATCTACGGTCTGTAATATCACCAAAAGGTTTAGAGAATCTGCAGAAAACCAACATTGAATGCCTGTGACCTTCGATCCCTCAGGCGGTACTGCATCAAAAAGCGACATCAGTGTGTAAAGGATATCACCACATGGGCTCAGGAACACTTCTGAAAACCACTGCCAGTAACTACAGTTTGTCGCTACACCTGTAAACGCAAGTTAAAACCTAATCAGTGGCCTAGTGGTTAGAGTGTCCGCCCTGAGATCGGTAGGTTGTGAGTTCAAACCCCAAAGACTATACAAATGGGACCCATTACCTACCTGCTTGGCACTCAGCATCAAGGGTTGGAATTGGGGGTTAAATCACCAAAAATGATTCCGGGCGTGGCCACCGCTGCTGCTCACTGCTCCCCTCACCTCCCAGGGGGTGAACAAGGGTGATGGGTCAAATGCAGAGGACAAATTTCACCACACCTAGTGTGTGTGTGACAATCATTGGTACTTTAACTTTACTATGCAAAGCCAAATCCATTTATCAACAACACTTAGAAACGCTGCCGGCTTCTAAGATGAACTGATGCAAAGTGGATAAGTGTTCTTTGGTGTGACGAATGGGAAAAAAGCTTTAAAAATTGGTCTCCTCAGTTCCCAAACGTTTACTGAGTGTTGTTAAAAGGAAAGGCCATGTAACACAGTGGTAAAAATGCCCCTGTGCCAACTTTTTTGCAATGTGTTGCTGCCATTAAATTCTAAGTAAATGATCATTTGAAAAACATATATATGTTTCTCAGTTCGAACTCTAAATATCTTGTCTTTGCAGTCTATTCAATTGAATATAAGTTGAAAAGGATTTGCAAATCATTGTATTCTTTTTTTATTTCAATCAATCAATCAATCAATGTTTATTTATATAGCCCTAAATCACAAGTGTCTCTACCATTTACACAACGTGCCAACTTCACTGGTTTTGGGTTTTGTAGTTGTAAGTCCATGTATCATCCTAAAAGGTATTAAATTATTTTATGAAGGTTAAAAAGTTATTTAGTGCTGCTTTAAATAGCTTTGCATGTATTGCCGTACATTGGATTTAGCATGTTTAATGTACAAAATGTGTCAAAGTGCCCCCTTGTCACAAAATTGCAACTTTATTCTGCCAACGAGACCACTGTTTTCTGGTAATTAGACTTTTTAAATAACACTCCTTCTTACTACTCCCTTAATTTGACACATTATTGGCCTTCTGTCCAAACTCAGACGAGCGCACAACTTCACTTTTAACATAGTGTCACTTGCCGAGTGGATGAGTACGCTTTACTTTGAGGACATTTTTACACACGTTGTTGTCCGCTACGTACGTATGTGAGTTAGCAAGCGAAGGGCTGAGTGTGCGTGTGGTGGCGTCTATAGCATGGCGGAGAATCCATCAAAGCTTATCATTAGAAGTAAACATGACAGAGTGGACAAAATGTCTTGTGTGCCGCCAGACTTGCTATCTAACCACAAGCCATATCTGTGATGATGGACTGATGTGGCGCTGGCTTGCTCTAAAGCAAGAGTGTGGGAGTGGGAACACACACACACACACACACACACAAGATCAAAAAGAACACACATCTCCAGACGGTAATAGCACGCTCAAGTTACCTTTAACACGGCCACTCAGAGGACTATTAGTAGCCCAACGGTGCATGAAAAGCTGACTTATCTTCCATGCTGTCATAAATCATACAGGAATTTATAGCTGTTGTTTAGCCAGGGGGGGTCATATTGGCACTTAAACATTGTTTTTGACTGAAAAGAGGGTTATTACTGTACATGACAACCCTATTTTTTATGGCAGAGGAGATTAGAAAAGAGGTGATTTATTATTTAGGTTAGGTCAGTGGTACCTCAAAAACACATTGCAGATCCCACCGTTCTTGCTGGTTTCGCTTCGCAGGTGTGGCTTGTGAGACACTGCAGCAAATGAAAATAGCATTTGAATTTCAGAAAATTGCTAGTTGATACATTCATGTTTGTATATTTATTTCATATGTCTATGTCCTGAATGTCCTTTTATTTTTGTATTTTCAAAAATAAATCAAGTAAAAGACAAGACAAACTTCTTAATTTTATGTTGTAAAAAATGTCCTACTTTTATAATGATTTGGCATGGATTATAATGTATTTTTTTAGTAAATTTTTTTTTTACAATAAAAAGTTGTATATGATACTACATAGAATATATTATGTATATTATAGAACTTGACAAAAAAATATATCGAAAAACGGCAATAACGTAAACATTTAACAAGATCTCGTAATTAAAGTATATATTTGAATTTCTGCAAATCAAACGTTATTAATTGTGTATGTATATTCATTTCAATGAATCAATCAATCAATCAATGTTTATTTATATAGCCTTAAATCACAAGTGTCTCAAAGGGCTGCACAAGCCACAACGACATCCTCGGTACAGGGCCCACATACGGGCAAGGAAAAACTCACCCCAGTGAATGACTATGAGAAACCTTGGAGAGGACCGCATATGTGGGTAATCCCCCCCCCCTCTCTAGGGGAGACCGAAAGCAATGGATGCCGAGTGGGTCTGACATAATATTGTGAAAGTCCAGTCCACAGCGGATCCAATACATCAGCGAGAGTCCAGTCCATAGTGGGGCCAGCAGGAAACCGTCCCGAGCGGAGACGGGTCAGCAGCGCAGAGATGTCCCCAACCGATGCACAGGCTAGCGGTCCACCCGGGGTCCCGACTCTGGACAGCCAGCACTTCATCCATGGCCACCGGACCTGTGCAACTCCCCCTCCCCAAGGGAGAGGGGAGCAGAGGAGAGAAGAAAAGAAATGGCAGATCAACTGGTCTAAAAAGGGGGTCTATTTAAAGGCTAGAGTATACAAATGAGTTTTAAGGTGGGACTTAAATGCTTCTACTGAGGTAGCATCTCTAACTGTTACCGGGAGGGCATTCCAGAATACTGGAGCCCGAATAGAAAACGCTCTATAGCTCGCAGACTTTTTTTGGGCTCTGGGAATCACTAATAAGCCGGAATTCTTTGAATGCAGATTTCTTGCCGGGACATATGGTACAATACAATCGGCAAGATAGGCTGGAGCTAGACCGTGTAGTATTTTATACGTAAGTAGTAAAACCTTAAAGTCACATCTTAAGTGCACAGGAAGCCAGTGCAGGTGAGCCAGTATAGGCGTAATATGATCAAACTTTCTTGTTTTTGTCAAAAGTCTAGCAGCCACATTTTGTACCAACTGTAATCTTTTAATGCTAGACATAGGGAGACCCGAAAATAATACGTTACAGTAATCGAGACGAGACGTAGCGAACGCATGAATAATGATCTCAGCGTCGCTGGTGGACAAAATGGAACGAATTTTTGCGATAATACGGAGATGAAAGAAGGTGAAATTTCATATGTATATGTAGAGTTGCAAAATTCCGGGAATATTCAAAGTTGGAAACTTTCCATGGGAATTAACGGGAATATATGGAAATTAATGGGAATAAACTTTGAATGCAACATGCTAGATCTTGCAGCATGATTATTAGCTAAAACAATCTGATTTCATGCAAATTCAGTAGAATTTCAACCCTGCACGGTGCATTCCTCCATCACATGTGCAGTGCATTCTTCCATCACATGCCCAGATAATTCCCAGCATGCTACACACCACAGCAGGGCTGTTGAGGCCACACTAGTATTTGAGCCCAAGGACTTCATTCAGTCAGGTAAGTTTTGATGATATTACTGGGGTAAATATTATTTGATCTATGGTATTTAAGTTTAATAGAGCTGCTTGTTACTGTATGACTGTAGACTACTCCAGCAGACTTCCACTCAAGCTAGCTAGCTGTTCCTGTACTTGTTAAATGATTTTGGGGCCAATATCGCTAACTAGCTAGGTTTATGTACCACCACAGTCTCATAATGAACCGAAAATATTTCTCCGTTAGCCGTGATGCTAATTTTCTCTATGTTAAATCCCATTCATTTATGCTAGCGATCCGAATTTACCTTTTTTGTGATCTAGCAAATACTAAATCAAAATGTGTAGTTTCCTCTACTTCTGTTCTGCTAGCCATTCTGTTGTCATCCAAGAATGTAGGTTATAGTTTGATTTAGCATGCTGATTGAGTGTTCATTTTTTCATCTAGCCTATTTCTATTCATTTGTCCATCAGTCAAATATTTTCAAGGACTACTCCAATTGCTTAGCTGACTATTTATATCTGTGTGTGGCATTGCATTAGTGTTTTACAAGAATAAATAAATACAAACCGAATAATGCCACATACACCATCTGATGTGTGGAGACATTTCACCCCTACCAATGTAGGCGGAAAGGCTGTGTACATTTGCAAAAACTGCAAAGAGCTACGTCAAAAATACCACAAAGATGCAGCAGCATATAGACAAGTGCCCAATAATATATCATTATTGTAATTCCCCATTAATTCCCACATATCCCCATTAATTCTCATGGACGGTGTTCAACTTTGAATAATCAAAATATGTTTTCAAACTTCCCTAGCTTAACTTTCTGTGGTAAATTTCCGGAAAGTTTCCGGAAATTTCCAGGAAACTTTCCACCCCTTTGTAACTCTATGGATATGTCCTAAATAGCATATTATTTTTAAAGTTTCAAAAAAAAAATTAAAAGAGGAGAACCTTTTTTGATATGTTGTCAATAAAACGGCCTACTTTTAAAAGAATAACGTTACAATATGACATGGTTTTACAATAAAAAGTTGAATGTTATAATATATAAAACATATTTTATGTGAAAAAAGAATAAATTCCTTCCTCAAGGTCAGAGTTTTTTCCCAGAATAATTTAACAACAAAATTTAAGGATAGTGGCAAGAATGTTGTATTTTTATTTATACTTTTTTTTTTTTTTTTTTCTTAACAAGAATAATACTTATACCTTTACTAGACATTTGCTTTTCAAAGGAGATATTACAATTTATGGTATATATATTTTGTGAAAAAAGAATAAAGCCCTATAACAATGTGTCACCGTTTTCCAGGAAGAATTTGGCAAAATAAATAATACTGTACTATTAACATTGTTGTATTTTCTTATATGAAAAAAGTTTAAATTTTACAAAAATAACTCAAGATTTTATAAGAATTAATAATAATAATAAGTGGGGGAAAAAATATAAATTTTATAATTTTAGAGTCACAGGGTTTTGTGGTATATTCTAAAAATAAGATAAGCCAAAAAACGAAAATGGAGATAAAAGAGCAACAAAACAAAAGGTAAGGAGAAAAAAATTGAAATGTTGATATTAGTACACAGTGTCACCTATAAATAACATTTTAGCACATCTATATTAGCGCAGCGACATCTATGTTTCATGAGATCATAATTCACAATGACCCCTCATTGGAAAATAGTTTTATATGTAAGATTTTTATATTTTGCACACATATACAAATATACACATTTATTCAATATAAATAATATAATATATCCTGTACCGTACCCCAGGGATCAATACTGGGACCAAAATTGTTTAATCTCTTTCTAAATGACATTTGTAAAGTTACAAAGGACTTAGAGTTAGTATTATTTGCAGAAGACACAAGTGCGTTTTGTTCGGGAAAAAACACACGGAAGCTAAAAAAAATTATTATAGAAGAAATTAATAAATTAAAGAGATGGTTTGACAAAAACAGACTATCTTTGAATCTCAGTAAAACCAAAACAAAGCTATTCGGTAACAGTAGTAGAGAAAGTCAAATACAAATAGACATCAAAAAAGTAAAATACATTTAATTTTTGGGTATAATGATAGACGTTAAAATGGACTGAAAAATATACAACATAAGGTAGCAAGAAGTACGTCAATAACGAATAAAGCAAAATATGTATTGGATTTTAAAAAACACTACATATTTTTACTGCTCGCTAGTGTTACCATTTCTGAATTATTGTGCAGAAATATGGGGAAACGACTACAAAGTACACTTCATTCACCAACCATGTAACAAAATAGGTCAGCTTAAATAATACATAATATTGGCTATAGAGAACACTCATCCCCTTTATTTTTTTTATTTAAAATTACTGAACTTCAATGATTTAGTGAATTTGCAAACAGCTCAAATTGTGCATAAAGCAAACTGTAATCTGTTACCCAAGAATGCAGAACAATTCTTCTGAACAAAAGAGAATTCTGAGAAAAATGTAAGTTAAAACATTTGCATGCACGTACAACACCTAAAACCTTTAGCATATCATTATGTGGAATTAAATTATAGAATGGATTAAGTAAAAAAAGTCAAACAATGTACTACTATGATCCACTTTAAAGGCCTACGGAAACCCACTACTACCGACCACGCAGTCTGATAGTTTATACATCAATGATGAAATCTTAACATTGCAACACATGCCAATACGGCCGGGTTAACTTATAAAGTGCAATTTTAAATTTCCCGCCACACTTCCGGTTGAAAACGTTTTTTTATGCTGACGTATGCGCGTTACGTCAAGGGTTGGTACGGAAGTATACGGACCCATTGAATCCTATACAAAAAGCTCTGTTTTCATCTCAAAATTCCACAGTATTCTGGACATCTGTGTTGGTGAATCTTTTGCAATTTGTTTAATGAACAATGGAGACTGCAAATAAGAAAGTTGTAGGTGGGATCAGTGTATTAGCGGCGGACTACAGCAACACAGCCAGTAGGACTGAAAGATGGATAGCAGACGCGCTAGCCGCCGAACTCACCTTAACTTCCTCCGTCTCCGGGCTGCCAACCGCATCTGTGATCGGGTGAAGTCCTTCGTCGCACCGTCGATCGCTGGAACGCAGGTGAGCACGGGTGTTGATGAGCAGATGAGGGCTGGCTGGCGTAGGTGGATAGCTAATGTTTTTAGCATAGCTCTGTGAGGTCCGGTTGCTAAGTTAGCTTCAATGGCGTCGTTAGCAACAGCATTGTTAACCTTCGCCAGCCTGGAAAGCATTAACCGTGTAGTTACAGGTCCATGGTTTAATAGTATTGTTGATTTTCTATCTATCCTTCCAGTCAGGGGTTTATTTCTTTTTTTTTATATGCAGTTAAGCACGATGCTATCACGTTAGCTCATAGCTAAAGTGTTTCGCCGATGTATTGTCATGGAGATAAAAGTCACTGTGAATGTCCATTTCGCGTTCTCGACTCTCATTTTCAAGAGGATATAGTATCCGAGGAGGTTTAAAATACAAATCCGTGATCCACAATAGAAAAAGGAGAAAGTGTGGAATCCAATGAGCCAGCTTGTACCTAAGTTACGGTCAGAGCGAAAAAAGATATGTCTTGCACTGCATTCTTGTCCTTCACTCTAACGTTCCTCATCCACGAATCTTTCATCCTTGCTCAAATTAATGGGGTAATCGTCGCTTTCTCGGTCCGAATCTCTCTCGCTCCATTGTAAACAACAGGGAATTGTGAGAAGTCCTTCCTCCGGTGACGTCACGCTACTTCCGGTACAGGCAAGGCTTTTTTTATCAGCGAGCAAAAGTTGCAACTTTATCGTCGATGTTCTCTACTAAATCCTTTCAGCAAAAATATGGCAATATCGCGAAATGATCAAGTATGACACATAGAATGGATCTGCTATCACCGTTTAAATAAAAAAAATTCATTTCAGTAGGCCTTAAGCAACTGTTCAAACTCAAAGTGTTTACAAAGTACAAAAAAGAAAACTCTCACAAGCATTCTAAACCTTAAAAAAATGAGATAATCTCATTCATCTCGTTATGTTATTTATAACTTATTTAACTATTTATTTTTTAAGAACTTTATTATGTACTATTTAAGGAGTTAAATTGTGTACGAATTAAGAACAGTAAGTGAATCATATGTGCTAGTAATTGCTATGAAATGGAAAAGACGTAGAATTAAATAAGCTCTGTTTCTTCCTACTCCTTTTCGGACATGTTGTAAAGAGAAACTGGAAATGGTGATGTATCATGTTGTAAATGTATGTTTGAAATAAACTTAAACCATAAACCATTTTTGATACCTTGCTCCAAAAAAAAACTTTATTTCTACGTTATCAAAACATGCCACAACATGGCGCTCGTGTACCGCCAGTGGTACTCGTTCCACAATCTGACAATCACCGGGTCAATAATTGTTAGCCTTGCAAAAAAAAAAATCTAGCATTTTATTGAATTTAGCTTACAACAGCACTGATAAGAAGGGTAAACAACATACGTTGTTTGCTCTCTACCAGTCATGTGATGGAAAAAGTGTTTTTTTCTACTCCATTGACATATGCACCCACACTCCACCGAGGCTTTAAGAGTTGCAACCCCAACGGTGATAACCTTTTGCCTAGATGCTGAGTTCCTGGGTTAAAGGTCACGTGCTGCAGTGCATCCACGGGCTCGGCAGATTGACAGCGGCCGTAGTGGCACTGGATGATGTACAGTAGAGAGGGTAGTAGTTTTTTTTTTTTTTTAAACCGTCACTTTTATCCTTCTGTCTGTGTGGTGGCTGGTGTGAGACGGTGGTCTTTCAGTCATCGACCACCAGAGGAGGGGCTTAGCTCGCCATCACGCGACTGTTGCAGCCCATCTCGCCACCTCTGAACGTGAATTAAAAAAGTAGTGGCAATGGAATGTACTACACCAGGGGTGTCAAACTCGTTTTCATTGAGGGCCACCTTGCAGTTATGGTTGCCCTCAGAGGGCCGCTTTTTAACAATGAGTAATATATGAATATACATAATAATAATAATACCTGGGATTTATATAGCGCTTTTCTAAGTACCCAAAGTCGCTTTACATGTTAAAAACCCATCATTCATTCACACCTGGTGGTGGTAAGCTACTTTCGTAGCCACAGCTGCCCTGGGGTAGACTGACGAAAGCGTGGCTGCCAATTTGCGCCTACGGCCCCTCCGACCACCAACTATCATTCATTCAACAGTCATTCACCGGTGTGAGCGGCACCGGGGGCAAGGGTGAAGTGTCCTGCCCAAGGACACAACGGCATGGTAAGAGGCGGGGAGCGAACCTGCAACCTCAGGTTTCTGACACGGGCGCTCTACCCACTATGCCATGCCCCCATGTATATATAATACATTAACAATAGATTTTTTTTACATAAGCTGCAAAAAAATACTTAAATTTTACTTTAAAAACTGGCAGCTCAGTCACCAGAATGAATGTTACAGTAAAATCAGTGTTTTTTTTACAGCATATAAAAACATAGAATTAATGGAATGGAATGGCAAAACAATACCACTGTTTTTAGTGGTAAAATTCAAGCAACAGATCTACCAGTTGTTGTTTTTTACCGTAAAATCTTGTTGTTTTAATGTTTTTTTTTGTGTTTTTTTTAATGTTTTAGTGTCTTAAAAAACAGTACCAATGTTGATTTTACGGTAAAAAACTAAGTCGGTGGAATTCAACCGTAAAATCTATTGTCAATTTTACAGTCTACAATTTGATTGATCATTTGTTTTGAAATCATAAGTCAAGCAGATATTTAAGTACAGTATTTATCTTTATTTTAACAAAAAATATTTTTGGAATATATGATGATATATCATTTTGATTTCTGAAAATATTGAATTTTCAAAAGATATGCAATTACATGCAGTACATGATTTTAATGTCAAAAGGGAAAAACAAATATATTTAGTAAGAAAAGATTAAGCATTTTATTAACGCATATTATTTCCAGGCTTTCGCGGGCCACATAAAATAATGTGGTGGGCCTGATTTGGCCCCCGGGCCTTGAGTTTGACACCTGTGTACTACACTGTTTGTCTCTGTGCATATTCAATAACACATGTTCCCATTGGAAATGATGGAATTCACATATGTTCAACTGTCTCCCTTTATAAAACCTGTGCATATTTAAAGCATAATTTTACATGTATAAAAATTAAGTAATAATACATTTTACATTTGATGCAGGTCTCTCTGCCATATTTTATTCAGCAACCTGTACAGACATCCATGTATTGAGCTACCTTCCATGAGGCTGATTTGCATATGGTATAAAGCACCTTTTAGTGTCTATTCTGGTTTTCCTTTTTAGTATTATCGGCATGGCCATATTGTGCTGAGCAGCCTGCACAAAGATGCATGAACCAAACTATTTGCCGCATGGTTAGTTTGTTTAAGAGTTGACTGGGTGTCCAGTTATGTTAAAAACTGAGCAGTTATTTCCTCCTATTTTTATTAACTCAGCCATATTGTACTGCAGTCTTTTTCAACCATTGTGCGTGGGAGATTATGTAATTTCACCTAATTGGGTTAAAAATATTTTTTGCACACCAGTAATTATTATTCCCAATTAATGTGCCGTTGTTGAGTGTCTGTACAGCGCAAGCAGCTAATTGCTTTGTCGTGGGAGACGACGATGGTTTGTCATGATCACAACATGCAGATGACAGCGGGAGGCAGCGTGCAGGTAAAAAGCTATCTAATGCTTAAACCAAAATTAAACACAAGACGAATGCCGCTAAGAAAAGGCATTGAAGCTTAGGCATGGCTATGCAAAATGAAACTAAAACTGAACTGGCTTGCAAAGAAAAACAAAACACAAAATGCTGGATGACAGCAAAGACTTACAGCGTGTGGAGCAGACAGCGTCCACAAAGTACATCCGTACATGACATGACAATCAACAATGTCCACACAAAGAAGGATAGCGTCCGCACAACTTAGAGGGTCTCGATTGCGAAAACAAACAGTTGCGGAGAATGGCGCTCAGGGAAGAAATGAAACTGCAACAGGAAAACACCAACAAAACAGGAAAAAACACCAAAATAAGAGCGCAAGACAAGGACTAAAACACTACACAAAGGAAAACACCAAAAAACTCAAAATAAGTCACGGCGTGATGTGACAGGTCGTGACAGTACACCTACTTTGAGACAAGAGCTATAGTCATGCATGCTTGGTTATGGTTTGAATTCATATCCAACAATTGCGAGAATGACTTTTTACTGTCAATATCAGCTACTGAGTTTTGTTTTTCTATGATTTCTGCTGGTGGTGTGCCTCAGGCTTTTTTCAATGAAAAAAATGTGCCTTAGCTCAAAAAAGGTTGAAAAACACTGTTGTACTGAGCAGCCTGTAGAGAGACGCATATACAAATCTATTTTGCATACGCCGCTGTAGTGGTCCTCTTACATCGATTGCCTTCAAGCTGTAACATTTTTATTTGGTGTATTGTAATTGACTTTTGCTATATTGTACTGAGCAGCCTGTACAGAGACACGTGTGTAGTGGCTGTCCCTACGCTCCAATAAGATTTTATTAGTGTTTCCACAACGTGTTGTTTACTTTTGGTATGCTAACATAGATAAACAGCAAGCCAAACTAGTTTTCACGAGCCAGGAATGCCTTGTTGCCTTTATTGTTGATGCAACCACAGCATGGTGTGTGAAATCACACTTAAGTCCCACCAAATCACCATTGAAACTGCAATAACGAGCAGAAAAACGTACCGTATTTTCCTAACCATAGGGCGCACCGGATTATAAGGCGCACTGCCGATGAATGGTCTATTTTCCATCTTTTTTCAAATATAAGGCGGATTATAGGACACATAATGGAGTCATATTTTTATTATTTTTTTCTAAATGTTCCTTGTGGTCTACATAACATGTAATGGTGGTTCTTTGGTCCAAATGTTGCTTAGATTATTTTTAATGCCATTTTTCAGGATTCATGCAGATCCCAAATGCAGATCAGCAGGTACCAGAAGGTAAGAAAAGTTGCTTGTGCATACTGTGAAACAAAACGCCAGATAATATGTCTTACCTTATACACACACCATAATAATACTCGTATGTTGAAGCACTGTACAATCCATGTCTACACGTATCTCTTATGTGTGACTGCCATCATATTGCAGTCTACACTTATCTCTTATGTGTGACTGCCATCTACTGGTCACACTTAACATTACACCATGTACCAAATAAAATAGCTTCGAGGTCGGTAAGCAAAACCAGAATTATTCCGTACATTAGGCGCACCGGGTTATAAGGCGCACTGTCGATTTTTGAGAAGAAAAAAAGGAAAAAAAAAGGCTCCATATATATATATATATATATATATATATATATATATATATATATATATATATATATATGTGTGGATAGATAATGTTTCAAATGTTATTACTAGTGTCAAAAATGAAACTGTTACTGACTATTGGAGTTTGCATGAATTAAGTAATTATGCAAAAATATATGATCAAACATTCAAACCATTTTTTAAGATAAATCAATACTAATAATAATGATTTCAAAGCAAGTTATTAATCAAATTGTGCAATGTAAAAGTAGCAATAGATTCAATGGTAAAATTGTGAAATGCATTGTGGTTTTTACATCATTTTTCTCTAAATTAAAAAAACTGTATTTTTTTTTCTTTACTTTAATAAACTGTGGTGCCGTTTTGGCATTTACAGTAATACACCGAAAAATCTACAGTTGTTGATTTGCGGTAAAAAAAAATAAAAAAATAAACACAAACAAACTGGCAGCCCAGGTGCCAGAATTGTACTGTAAAATTGCAGTTTTTTTCATTTACAGTAAAAAAAAAACAAATGTAAATTTTACAGTAAAATTCTGGCAACTTAGCAGCCTTTTTTTTTTTTTTTACCATAAAAACAGCTGTACTGTTTTTCCATTTACAGTAGTATACACACAATTTTCAGGTGAAATTATTGCGACTTACCATATTTTTTTTACATTTTAATTTTTGAAAAATCTACTAATAAAATGCATTAAAAAATAGTGTAATAATAGTATTCACTGTTAGGAGCGGCCCTTAGGGGCCAAACATAACTGCGATGTGGCCCTCAGTTAAAACTACTTTGACACCTCTGTCCTAGAGGAACCCCATATTCTACAGTCAAGCATTCTGAGACACTTTAATTAATTCTTACTTACTTTCCTTCTTAATGAGGAAGTTCTTAATCCACTCATATCTGTCCTTCTATTCCAGGGATGTCAAAGTCGTTTTCATTGAGGGCCACATTGCAGTTATGGCTGCCATCAGAGGGACGTTTGTAACAGTGAATAATGTATGAATTTGCCTCCGGATTTCATTATAAATTATATAAATTGTTTTAAGTAGACTGTCGATTTTACAGTAAAAACTTTACATTTACAAAATGTTACTGTAAAATAGTGTTTGTTTTTTTTTCTTACATTTTACGGTAAATATAAAAACAGTACCACTGTTTGTTTTTACGGAAAAAGCTAGCAGCTTAATTGGCAGAATTTTACTATTAAATTTACATTGTTTTTTACAACATTATATTGTTAATAGAAAAACAGTACAAGTTTCTTTTGTCTTCTGGCAACTTAGCTGCCAGTTTTTCTACAGTAAAAACAAATGTATTGTTTTAAAAACAAGATTTTACAGTAAAAATATGGCAGTTTCAATCAACAGAATTTTAACGCAAAATTTTTTAAAAGTTTTTTTCAATTTACAGTAATTTGCTGTAAACAACACCGTAACATGTATTGTCATTTTTATTAATTTGATGGGTAGTTTGCTGTAAAATCATAAGTCAAGCAGATATTTAAGTATTTATTTTTATGTAGACAAAAATTGTTTGGAAAGTATAATATACTGTAAAAATTAGTTGCAATAATGGATACTATTAAATTTTAAAAGGCATGCAATTTCAAGCAGTACATATATTTTTTCTGTCAAAATGAAAAAAATCCATTACATTTAGTGAGAAAATATTAAGTACTTTATTGACACCTCATTTCCAGGTGTTTGCGGGCCAGATAAAATGATGTCCCGGGCCAGATCTGGCCCCCGGGCCTTGAGTTTGACTCCCGTGGTCTATTCCAAGCCTCCAAATTTGAATTAGTACACTACCTCCCCATAACATATCATAAGCTTTTTCCACATCAAAAAAAGACGGCCGCTACATTTTCTGTATTTGCTTGTGCATTCCTTTTGTCATTGTCTAATTTGATACAATACAAGTGTCAACTTCCTGTCGAGAAGACATGCACTTCCTGTTCTATATGGACACCGGCGGTTGTTGACATTTGTTGACTTAAGGAATATTTTACTCCAAAATTTGCTTTAGTTTCCAAATGTTGTAACTTTTGTGCACATCAAACCAAGAATAATCTTAAATATGGCAACCATATTAATGGCA